>NC_052307.1:55780500-55850500 GCF_016432855.1 Salvelinus namaycush
TTGTGTTGATTGTTATAATGTGTCTTTATTTTGTATGAACTCGACTGATACTGTATTATGATAAGGAAGAGGTTATCGTGGAGTCTCCTGACAACACAAAAGCAAACCAAATAGCAGATGCGTAGACGATGCAAATCAGACGTCTTGTGTCTCGCTGTGCAAAACATGCAAATATGAGGACCAAAGAGGGGGCTAATGTTTAATGTTTCAGAGAAGAAATGGGCACTTTAGCAGAGATCTCTGCAGGGAAAATCTGTTCTCTCCAAAACATAACAACGTAATCAGCCGTGTGCCTCTCCTCAGGATAGAGAGAGATTCACATTCACTTGTTCTGAAAAAAGGGCCAATTTCATGGGAAAAAATGATCTGTCATGGTGTTGAAAGATTATGCTCATGGCTGAGAAAAGGGGTATTATTATCAACAACGAACGCATCTTTATAAAGGCACACATGCTTACACACACACACACACGCACGCACGCACGCACACACGCACGCACGCACGCACGCACGCACGCACGCACGCACGCACGCACGCACGCACGCACGCACACACACACACACACACACACACACACACACACACACACACACACACACACACACACACACACACACACACACACACACACACACACACACACACACACACACACACACAGTCATCCCTCCCATCAGGGTCATTCAGCGGTAGTTTAATTCTGCCTGTTCCTTTACTCCTCTGCAGAGGACTGAGAAGGAAGGTGTGTGTGTATGTGTGTGTGTGTGTCTGTCTGTCTGTGCATGTGTGCTTATGCGTGTGCGTGTGTCTGTCTGTGCATGCGTGCGTGTGTGTGTGCGCGTGCTTCTGCGCTGGTGTGAGTGTCTGTGTGCGAGGAAGGGGGGTTAAGGGAGGGGGATAAGGACTCTGTGAGTGGCAAGTGTACATGAATACCACCACATCAACTGCCAATATGTTAGGAAGCCTTGGTAACAGCTTGCAGTCTCCGGGGAGCACTGCGGCAGTTCAGCTGAGTATCAGACAGAGAGGAAAACAATTTCTGGTGCCAATAATATAGCGCAGATGAAAAATGTTTTAATATTTGCAGCTGCTTTATGGCAGGCGCAGTGACAGTGATGGAGTCAATGTCAGCTTTTTCCCTTTAAATGTCATGCTCTGTCTATGCTCTCTCTGTCTCTCTTTCGGTCTGTGTGTGTGGTGTGTATGTGTGTGTGTGTAGTGTGCATTTGTGTGAGTGTATAAGTGTGTCTGAACGTATGTGGTCTGTGGCATGTATTGATGTGAGTGTGTGTGTGTGTGTGTGTGTGTGTGTGTGTGTGTGTGTGTGTGTGTGTGTGTGTGCGTGTGCGTGTGCGTGTGCGTGTGCGTGTGTGTGTGCGTGTGTACGTGTCTGCTGCAGCTAAGCGATCAGACTGCTCCTTGTCATTGATCACTATTTTTCTGCGTAATAGGAGGCATGCTTGATGCCCAAATCTGAGAGTAGACTCCCTCTCCCTCCCTGTGTGCGCAATGAAACATTTGGCCCTAAACCGCCCCTCATTGTCGCCTCTGCTCCATTTTTCCTTCCTCGTCTTTCTTTCTCTCCCTGTCTCTTTTCTCTTGTTCTCCATAAAGATACTGCTCTCAGCTGTCAAATAAAACTCCCCAAACCCGGCAGCCATCATTTAGATAATCATTTTCTGCTTTTTCCATTTGATTCATATTTGATCATTTTTCATATGCAGCGAGATGGAAATCATCAATTAAATAGCATTGTCTGCTTCTCTGAAGCAAAACATGTTGCCATATTCCCTGAATCAGCACAATGTAAACAAATAATACTACTCTACTACTACAACAACTACTACTACTACTACAACTACCACTACTACTACTACTAATTGACCCTTGATGGTAAATGAGTAGAAATCCTGATGTTCCTTATTTTCCCTTAGACCGACCTCTATAAGCAGATGTGCTGTATTACTTGTTTGTTCATAAAGGCTTCTAGGGGTCATCTTTAGTGTTTAGTATTGTAAGATGACCCCACCCAGTTCTCTCTGACCCAGACCTGCACCCACTTAGGAAGTCGAAGTGTAAATCAGCTGCCATTGTCATCCACTCTGTGGCTCTACCTCCTGACACTAACCTCATGCACACTAGAAACAGGCATGAACTCACACTGACCCGTTACAGTATATAAAGGGAGACCCGTATGTGCAGATATCTCCAGGCTATGGCAGGTACATTGTTGATGGACTGATAGGAGGTCAGACAGTAGAGTAATCACACAGGACACCAGGGGCAGTGTTGACAATCGTGATTACCAAAACGTCACAGCCCTTTCTCACAACAAAGGAGAACAATGCTCAATCGGCATTAGGTATGTGCAGACATGCTGTTTTCTATATAGCCTACTGTATGTTTGTGTATGTGTGCGTTCGTGCTGAATGTGTGTGTGTGTGGGGGTGGGAGGATGTAATAGTACAAGCCCACATGGGTGGCCGAACGAAGAGAAACAGTCTGTATCTTTCATTGACAGAGATTCAGGGAACTGTATCAGTAAACATAATAGGCCTGCAGTACCCATACAGTATGTACCAGTCCTGCTCTACAGAGATATATGTTCATACGGAGGACAAGCAGTTTGAATCGAGAGCCACACACAGCAGAGCGGGAACATGGGAAGGCTAGGAAGGGGGATTGTGTTGGTTATTTTCCCCCCTGCTGAGTAGCGGATGGGGGGGGGGGGGGGGGGGGGGGGGGGGGGGGGGGGGGGGGGGGTATGTGTAATCCAGTCTCCTGGCTTCACGTACCAGCTTGGACATCTCACCTATAATACCATCTTGTCCCCCATCCAAAGACTCCCGCTGGAGGTGTGAGAGACCCAACAGCGGTGACTGCAGTGGCTCAGTCAGTGAAAATAATTTTCACTCTCAATACCACCCCCCCCAGTTAGTTGTTTTGTTTATTTTGAAGGTCGGATCTGCCTTTCGTACTTTGAGATCCTGCCACTCTACTTATCTGCTTGGGACACAAAACTGAGACCGTTCTATCAGTGTTTAGATAGACATTGCCATGCTCTCAGGAGTGATATCACAAAAGGAGTGATATCACAAAAGGGGTGATATCACAAAATAGGAGCAGCTGAAGGATCTGACATTCAAACATTTCTTCTCCTTTCTTCCTTTATCTTAGCTTCAGTGTCTGCACCACTACACAACTGGGTCTAATTAAACCGCTTAATCAGTTAACGACTTTAGCGAACACAGTTAAAGGGGAATAAAACAGGTAGGAGTAATAGCAGAAGGAGAGTTGGAAATGCTGAGGAGACTGTTTGGAGCCTCTCCTGTGTGAAATAAAAGCAGGAAGAGACCATTAAAAGTGAACAGAGGGTAGTGATCTGCTTGTTTCCATTCTGTTGCTGAGGAGTTAGCCAATCATGTTCCTCATTTAGATTGAAAATGGAACATCTTCACAAAGTGGCAAATTAAAGTCTCTCTGTTGACAAACATAAAACAGAAATCAAGTAGTACAATGCCTTTGGAAAGTATTCAGACCCCTTCCCTTTTCCACATTTTGTTACGTTACAGCCTTATTCTAAAATGAATTAAATAAAATCAATCTACACACAACACCCCATAATGACAAAGTGAAAACAGGTTTTTAGAATGTTTTGCTAATTTATACAAAATAAAAAACTTAAATACCTTATTTACATAAGTATTCAGACCCTTTGCTATGAGACTCTAAACTGAGCTCAGGTGCGTCCTGTTTCCATTGATCATCCTTGAGATGTTTCTACATGTGATAATGTTGTGTCTAGGTGGTAGGTGTAGGAGTCAGGCGCAGGAGAGCAGGGATGTCTGAGAAGCGTGTTTTAATAGGAAAGTCCACAAACACAGGAATGGCACAATCGAAAAGGTACAACGCCCTCGACAACAGAGAACCTGTACAAACGCACGGAGGAACAAACAAAGTTCCGACAATCATACACTTAAGAATTCGTGAAAACAAATAACGGCATAACCTCACCGAGCACATCACAATGAAAGACTAATCCCGCACAAACTTAGGAGAACTTAGAAGTCGTGACAGTACCCCCCCCCCCCCCCCCCCCCCCCTGACGCACGGCTCCCGCAGCGCGCCAATGCCGGCCTCGAGGACGACCCGGAGGATGAGGCGCAGGGCAATCCGGATTGAGGCGGTGAAACTCCCTCAGCATAGGTGGTTCCAATACGTCCTCCACCGGCACCCAGCATCTCTACCCCTCCCAATCCACGAGGTACTGAAGGCTCCCCACCCGACGCCTCGAGTCCAGTATGGCCCGAACTGCATACGCCGGCGCCCCCTCAATATTCAGCGGACCAGCCACCACCGGCCTGAGGAGAGACACATGAAACGAGGGGTTAATACGGTAATAAGGGGGGAGCTGTAACCTATAACACACCTCGTTTATTCTCCTCAGGACTTTAACTTCTTATGGCTGCAGGGGCAGTATTGAGTAGCTTGGATGAAAGGTGCACAGAGGTGCCCAGAGTAAACGGCCTGCTCCTCAGTCATAGTTGCTAATATATGTATATTATTATTAGTATTGGATAGAAAACACTCTGAAGTTTCTAAAACTGTTTGAATTATGTCTGGGAGTATAACATAACTCATATGGCAGGCAAAAACCTGAGAAAAAATCCAAACAGGAAGTGGAAATTCTGAGGCTGGTGGAGGCTTGGTTTTCAACCAAGATCCCATTGAAATTACAGCGAGATATGAATGGGTTTGCACTTCCTACGGCTTCCACTAGATGTCAACAGTCTGTAGAACTTTGTCTGATGACTCTACTGTGAAGGGGGGCCGAATGAGAGAAGAATTAGTCACCACTGCCATGAGGTGACCATTCTTTGACCATGCGCGTTCACATGAGAGTGAGCTCCGTTCCATCGCTCATCTGAAGTCAATGTAATTCTCTGGTTGGAACGTTATTCAAGATTTATGCTAACAACATTCTAAAGATTGATTCAATACATCGTTTGACATGTTTCTACTGACTGTTACGGAACTTTTTGACATTTCGTCACGTTTAGTGAACGCGCTTCGTGACTTTGGAATTGTTTACCAAACGCGCTAACCAAAGTAGCTATTTGGACATAAATAACGGACATTATCGAACAAATCAAGCATTTATTGTGGACCTGGGATTCCTGGGAGTGCATTCTGATGAAGATCATCAAAGGTAAGGGAATATTTATCATGTAATTTCTGGTTTCTGTTGACTCCAACATTGCGGCTAATTTGACTATTGTTCTGAGCGCCGTCTCAGATTATTGCATGGTTTGCTTTTTCCTTCTTTTTTTAAAAATCTGACACAGCAGTTGCATTAAGGAGAGGTATATCTATAATTCCATGTGTATAACTTGTATTATCATCTACATTTACTATGAGTATTTCTGTTGAATAGATGTGGCTATGCAAAATCACTGGATGTTTTTGGAACTGCTGAATGTAACACGCCAATGTAAACTCAGATTTCTTTATATAAATATGAACTTTATCAAACAAAACATACATGTATTGTGTAACATGAAGTCCTATGAGTGTCATCTGATGAAGATCATCAAAGGTTAGTGATTAATTTTATCTCTATTTGTGCTTTTTGTGACTGCTATCTTTGGCTGGAAAAATGGCTGTGCTTATTCTGTGGCTTGGTGGTGACCTAACATAATCGTTTGTGGTGCTTTCGCTGAAAAGCATATTTGAAATCGGACACTTTGGTGGGATTAACAACAAGATTACCTTTAAAATGGTATAAGACACATGTATGTCTGAGGAATTTTAATTATCAGATTTCTGTTGTTTTGAATTTGGCGCCCTGCACTTTCACTGGCTGTTGTCATATCATCCCGTTAACGGGATTGCAGCCATAAGAAGTTAAACGGCCCCACAAACCGCGGACCCAGCTTCCGGCAGGCCAGGCGGAGAGGCAGGTTTCGGGTCGAGAGCCAGACCCGGTGCGAACCCCGGTGCGAACAACAGGGCATCGCTGCGGTGGCAGTCAGCACTTGCCTTCTGCCGCCCTTCGGCCCGTTTAAGGTACCCGTGGGCGGCCTCCCAGGTCTCCCTTGAGCGCCTCACCCAATTGTCCACCACAGGAGCCTCGGTCTGGCTCTGATGCCCTGGTACCAGAACCGGCTGATAGCCCAACACGCACTGGAAGGGCGATAGGTTCGTAGAGGAGTGGCGGAGTGAGTTCTGGGCCATCTCTGCCCAGGGGATATACTTCGCCCACTCCCCTGGCCGGTCCTGGCAATATGACCGCAGAAACCTACCCACATCCTGGTTCACTCTCTCCACCTGCCCATTACTCTCGGGGTGAAAACCCGAGGTAAGGCTGACCGAGACCCCCAAAAGTTCCATGAACGCCTTCCACACCCTGGACGTGAACTGGGGACCCCGATCAGAATTGATGTCCTCAGGCACCCCGTAGTGCCGGAAGACGTGAGTAAACAAGGCCTCCGCAGTCTGTAGGGCCGTAGGGAGACCGGGCAAAGGGAGGAGACGACAGGACTTAGAATACCGATCCACAACAACCAAGATCATGGTGTTGCCCTGTGACGGAGGCCGATCGGTCAGGAAGTCAATCGACAGGTGTAACCAAGGCCGCTGTGGAGCGGGAAGGGGTTGTAACTTCCCTCTGGGCAGGTGCCTAGGAGCCTTACACTGAGCGCACACCGAGCAGGAGGACACATAAACCCTCACGTCCTTGGCAAAATTGGACCACCAGTACTTCCCACTAAGACATCGCACCGTCCTACCAATCCCCGGATGACCAGAGGAGGGGGACGTGTGAGCCCACCAAATCAGCCTGTCTCGAACCTCCAGCGGAACGTACACCCGTCCAGCTGGACACTGTGGTGGAGTAGGCTCTACACACGATGCTCACTTGATGTCTGCATCCACCTCCCACCTCACCGGTGCCACCAGACAAGAGGCCGGGAGGATGGGAGTAGGATCGTTGGCCCGCTCCTCCGTATCATACAGTCGGGACAGTGCGTCTGCGTTAGTGTTCTGGGAGCCTGGTCTATAGGGGATGGTGAACCTAAATCGGGTGAAAAACATAGCCCACCTTGCCTGACGAGGGTTCAGTCTCCTCGCTGCCCAAATGTACTCTAGATTACGGTGGTCAGTCCAGATGAGAAAAGGGTGTTGAGCCCCCTCAAGCCAATGTCTCCACACCTTCAGGGCCCTGACGACAGCCAGCAACTCCCGATCCCCCGCGTCATAGTTTAGCTCCACTGGGCTGAGCTTCTGCGAAAAGAAAGCACAGGGGCGGAGCTTCGGTGGCGTACCCGAGTGCTGTGAGAGCACGGCTCCAATCCCAGCCTCGGACGCATCCACCTCCACTATGAATGCCAAAGAGGGATTCGGATGCGCTAGCACGGGAGCCGAGGTGAAGAGAGTCTTCAGCCAACCAAAAGCCCTGTCCGCCTCAGCCGACCACCCCAGACGCACCGCCCCCCCCTTCTGCAGTGACGTAATGGGAGCAGCCACCTGCCCCAAACCCCGGATAAACCTCCGGTAGTAATTGGCAAACCCTAAGAACCGCTGCACCTCCTTTACCGTGGTTGGTGTTGGCCAATTACGCACGGCTGCAATGCGGTCACACTCCATCACCAACCCTGATGTGGAAATGCGATACCCAAGGAGGGATACGGCCTGTTTAAAGAACAAGCATTTCTCAGCCTTGACGTACAGGTCATGCTCCAACAGTCGCCCAATTACCTTGCGCACCAGAGACACATGCGCAGCGCATGTAGCGGAATAGACCAGAATGTCATCGATATAAACAACCACACCCTGCCCGTGCAGGTCCCTGAGAATCTCATCTACAAAAGATCGGAAGACTGCTGGAGCATTCTTCAACCCGTACGGCATGACGAGGTACTCATAATGGCCGGATGTGGTACTAATCGCTGTTTTCCACTCATCTCCCTCCCGGATTCGCACCAAGTTATACGCGCTCCTGAGATCCAGTTTTGTGAAAAAGCGTGCTCCGTGAAATGACTCAATCGCCGTGGCAATGAGAGGTAGCGGGTAACTGTACCCCACCGTGATGGAATTTAGACCTCTATAGTCAATGCACGGACGCAGCCGTCCCTCCTTTTTTTCACAAAAAAGAAACTCGAGGAGCCAGGTGATATGGAGGGCCGAATGTACCCTTGCCCCAGAGATTCAGATATATATGTCTCCATAGCCACCGTCTCCTCCTGTGACAGGGGATACACGTGACTGCTGGGAAGTGCAGCGTCTACCAGGAGATTTATCCCACAATCCCCTCGTCGATGAGGTGGTAATTGGGTCGCCCTCTTTTTACAGAAGGCGATAGTCAAATCGGCATATTCTGAGGGAATGCGCACGGTGGAGACTTGGTCTGGACTCTCCACTGTCGTAGCACCGATGGAAACTCCTACACACCTGCCTGAGCACTCCTCTGACCACCCCTTTAGAGCCCTCTGTTGCCACGAAATCCTGGGGTTATGATGGGCCAACCAGGGGATCCCGAGCACCACCGGAAATGCAGGTGAATCAATGAGGAAGAGACTAATTCTCTACTCATGACCCTCCTGCGTAACCATGCCCAGTGGAGCCGTGGCCTCCCTGACTAGCCCTGACCCTAATGGTTGGCTATATAAGGCATGCACTGGGAAGGGTTTGTCAAGCTGAACAAGGGGGATCCCTAACCTATGCGCTAAACCATTGTCAATAAAATTCCCTGCTGCGCCTGAATCTACTAGCGCCTTATGCCGGGAATGAGGGGAAAATTCAGGAGAAAAAAATCAACACATTCGTGTGACCAACAGGGGGCTCTGGGTGAGCCTGGTGCCGACTCACCTGAGGTGTCCGAGGAGTGCTCGGCCTGGCGTCTCGACTCGCTGGAGAACCCCTCCAGCACCGGTCAGCAGTGTGCCCTCTACGACCACAGCTGGTACAGCAAAGGCCCCCTCCTCCGGTCGCCCTCGCTGCAGCACCTCCTAGCTCCATGGGCGTTGGAGTGGAGGAGCTGGGGTATGAAACTGACAGCACCCGATCTGGCAAGTTGTCCAAACGAATGGACATGTCTATCAGCTGGTCCAAGGAGAGGGTGGTTTCTCTACAGGCTAGCTCCCTATGGACGTCCTCGCGCAAACTGCACCTATAGTGATCGATCAGGGCCCTGTCGTTCCATCCCGCGCCAGCGGCCAAGGTCCGGAACTCTAGGGCAAAGTCCTGAGCACTCCTCTTCTCTTGCCTCAGATGGAACCGCCGGTCACCCGCCGCTCGGCCCTCAGGTGGGTGGTTGAACACGGCCCGAAAGCGGTGGGTGAACTCTGGGTAGTGGTCCCTCGCCGAGTCAGGATCGTTCCATACCGCGTTGGCCCACTCAAGGGCTTTGCCTGAGAGGCAGGAGACGAGGGCGTTCACGCTCTCACCTCCCGACGGAATCGGGTGAACGGTTGCCAGGTATAATTACATCTGGAGTAAGAACCCCTGGCACCCGGCCGCCGTCCCATCGTACTCCCTCGGGAGTGCGAGTCGAATCCCACTGTACTCAGGCAATGAAGGAGAGGGTGGTGGTACTGGTTGGGGTGTGGCTGATGGAGGTGTGGGAAGGCCACCTCTCTCCCATCTTTCCATCATCGCCATCACCTGATCCATGGCGGTCCCCAGCCGGTGTAACACTGCCGTGTGGTGTTGAACGCGCTCCTCCATAGACACTGGGAGCACGTCCGCTCCTGCTGACTCCATCGAAGTGGTGAGGGATTCTGTGATAATGTTGTGTCTAGGTGGTAGGTGTAGGAGTCAGGCGCAGGAGAGCAGGGATGTCTGAGAAGCGTGTTTTAATAGGAAAGTCCACCAACACAGGAATGGCACAATCGAAAAGGTACAACGCCCTCGACAACAGAGAACCTGTACAAACGCACGGAGGAACAAACAAAGTTCCGGCAATCATACACTTAAGAATTCGTGAAAACAAATAACGGCATAACCTCACCGAGCACATCACAATGAAAGACTAATCCCGCACAAACTTAGGCAGGCAACAGGGTACATATATACACACAGAAATTAACGCAAATGAAACCAGGTGTGAAAAAGAACCAAAGACAAAACAAACAGAAAAGGAAAAAGGGATCGATGATGGCTAGTAGACCGGCGACCCCGAGCGCCGCCCGAACAGGGAGAGGAGTTACCTTCGGTAGAAGTCGTGACACTACAACTTGATTGGAGTCCACAGGTGGTAAATTCAATTGATTGGACATGATTTGGAAAGGCACACACCTGTCTATGTAAGGTCCCACAGTTGACAGTGCATGTCAGAGCAAAAACCAAGCCATGAGATCGAAAGAATTGTCTGTAGACAGGATTGTGTCAGGATTGTGTCAAGGCACAGATCTGGGGAAGGGTACAGTGGCCTTCATCATTCTTAAATAGAATAAGTTTGGAACCACCAAGACCCTTCCTAGAGCTGGCCGTCCGGCCAAACTGAACAATCGGTGGAGAAGGGCCTTGGTCAAGAAGGTGACCAAGAACTCGATGGTCACTCTGACAGAGCTTCAGAGTTCCTCTGTGGAGATGGGAGAACCTTCCAGAAGGACATGCAGCACTCCAACAATCAGGCCTTTATGGTAGAGTGGCCAGACGGAAGCCACCCCTCAGGAAAACGCACATGACAGGATGCTTGGAGTTTGCCAAAAGTCACCTAAAGGACTCTCAGACCATGAGAAACAAGATTCAATCTGATGAAACCAAGATTGAACTCTTTGGCCTCAATGCCAAGTGTCACGTCTGGAGGAAACCTGGCAACATCCCTACGGTGAAGCATAGTGGTGGCAGCATGATGCTGTCGGGATGTTTTTTCAGCAGCAGGAACTGGGTGACTAGCCAGGATCGAGGGAAAGAGAGCAAAGTACAGAGAGATCCTTGATGAAAACCTGCTCCAGAGGTTTGCTCCAGAACCTGCTCAGGACCTCATACTGGGGTAAAGGTTCACCTTCCAACAGTACAAGTCTGGATGTCCTTGAGTGGCCCTTGCAGAGCCCGAACTTATCCGATCTAACATCTCTGCAGAGACCTGAAAATAGCTGTGCAGCGATGCTCCCCATCCAACCTGACAGAGCTTGAGAGGATCTGCAGAGAAGAATGGGAGAAACTCCCCAAATACAGGTGTGCCAAGCTTGTAGCGTCATACCCAAAAAGACTCGAAGCTGTGTTCGCTGCCAAAAATGCTTCAACAAAGTAAACTTTTTATTTAACTAGGAAAGTCAGTTAAGAACAAATTCTTATTTACAATGACGGCCTACACCGGCCAAATTGTGCACCGCCCTATGGGACTCCCAATCACAGCTGGTTGTTATACAGCCTGGATTTGAACCAGGGTGTCTAAGGCACTGAGATGCAGTGCCTTAGACCACTGCGCCACTTGGGATCCCCCAAATGCACTGTATATTGGAGTGACTCGTGCAATAATGTCACTCAGTAGCTTCTGTCTTGAGAATAGATTGTGAGACACTCTTTAGAGACTTGAACAAGGAAGGCAACTTTTTACCGTCTATCAACCCAAGTGACATCAAATCGCGCTAGAATTGATGCAAAATCTCAGTCTCTGAAACATAGGAGCAACAATCATGACGAAACAAGCATAACACATGATGGCAGGGGACAGACTTGGAAAAGTCCTTCCTTCAAATGTCAAGGCAGTACACTGTAATGGTTAACAGTCGTCAGATGAGTTGTTTTGACTGTGAAAAAAAGCAGTGTATGTTTCTCGTTCTAGGTATGAGTAGCTTAAGCCAGAGGCTTTGTGAGACATAAAAACAGGCCAGCGTTACAGCACCAGCAGGGTAATCTCCTCGTATCTGCCGAGGACGATTCAGCTCCACGCCGTGGGGTGCCTCTGTGCTCCCTGTCTTTGGATGCATCCCAAAACGAATCAGGCTCATCTGCTGGACACCGTATGGGAGACAGAGGGGAGGGCCGGAACACTCACAGAGGACGGGAGGGAAAGAGAGAAAGAAAGAGGGAGAAAGAGAGAGATAAATAAGAGGGAGATGAGGGATGTCGAGCGAACGATACAGAGGGGAGGAGTGGAAGAGAATGTGAAAGCGATATGGAGACAGAGAGGGAGGGCCCAAAGCAGTCATCATTTGGTGGCTTCCAAGAGGGAGGAGAGTGTGGCTGCCACAGGGATGTGTGTGTTTGTAAGACACGCTGACGTCACATGGTTGTCTTTAAAAGAGAAACACACACACACAAGTGTGTACGCAGACCCAAACATACAAACATGAACAGCACAATCGTAGTCTCAGTCCCTTGGAGAGACAGTTAAAAAAGCTTTAGAGTCCCGAGCCAAAGTCCATCAGCCAAACATCAGCAGCTCTTTCCTTCAGGGGCCTGGCAAGCCATTCAGCATTGTGAGCTGTGCTTGATTGTTAGCAGTTGTGTTGTGCTTCTTCTATTGATGCAGTGTGAGTTTATCTGTTCAACACTGGGGGTAACAAACAGAGGACGTGTTTTTGATAATTGAATACGAACCAGAGGGGGTTTAGTTGTCAAACTAACTAAGCGCCATGTTTTGCTGTTGAAACCGAGTCTATTTTGTGTTGTACGCAGTCTTCGATGACTTCACATAAGACACAGTCTAATCAAAATAGGCTGGATCTTCAACATTAACATCGATGGACAGCAATAAGCGTGTAATGGTGGGTATTTGCTTGTATGTGTGCGTGTCCACTGTCTGCTGTTATATCTGCCTTTGTATGCCGTGTGTGTGTGTGTGTGTGTGTGTGTGTGTGTGTGTGTGTGTGTGTGTGTGTGTGTGTGTGTGTGTGTGTGTGTGTGTGTGTGTGTGTGTGTGTGTGTGTGTGTGTGTGTGTGTGTGTGTGTGTGTGTGTGTGTGTGTGTGTGTGTTGCAAATGCTGAGGGGGACTGAGTGTTTTCTGACACCTGTCTGGATCAGGCTGTCTCGCTGTGGCATGAAGGTGTCATCAGCCCAGGCCTCAGCACCACAGCCCGTCAGCAGGCTGGACCTGTACAGCGTGATGAGCTGACAGCTGGCTCAGGGCTGCCCAAAGAGAGAGAGAAACACCTGAACAGCACAGCCCTGCGCCACATAACACCCACCCTCACGGATATCATGGTGGGTGCAAACTTCATATTCACTCAAGCAACTTTAATAGACTTGCACAGAGATGTCTACTGCTCTACTCTATGATAGCCGTGACTGAGTGGAAAAGTACAACAGAAATGGTCACAGGTCCAAAATGAACAACCCAGATGTGACAGTAATAGCCTTGGACATCTCTATCCATTCTGGTTTTGATTAACATGTATTTTTTTAGTAGGATTATATACAAATGATTATACAAACAGTTGGTCTTGTAAATACAGCATAAGCTGGTGTTAGGCGGAATCCCGCTACTGCCACCATTAGCTCTCACTTCCTTCAACTGTATCATGTTCATTTTCTGGGTGGCAATAAATATTAGAATAAACTGTGGAGCTTGGCTGGCTAGGGCTTCTGTTTGCTGTCTGCTCTGGTTGCCACGGCAGCTGAGTGACAGACCAGCCGAGGGGGGTTGGATGGGAGGGGTGACAGGGGGTGAAAAAAAACGAGGGCCTCTTTTTTTTCATCATTCATTTTCTTATTTTTTTTCATCAACTAAATTTAGCCGGGGGAAGGATGAACATCACAGAGCAGCAAGCCCCATTGCTGATTGTTGATGCACGTCAATAAATCCGATTTTTAATTATCGGACACATGACAAGAAGCCGTGACAGCATCCCCCATCCTTTCCTTAGCAGCCCTCAGTTCACTAGAGAGCATTCTGTCAGCTCAACTCTGAAACAGAACAGCGCTCTGAGACTAGAAGCAACGCTGTGCTAATAACAACAGCCCTGTAAAAATATATACACATCAACATGTAACTGTTGCGGTGTCAGCTGCATGAGCACATAGCAGACATGGGAAGTGAACAAGCTTTTACTAATTCTGCTCACAGAACACAGACAAGCTTCAGTGTTTGTTTGACTGTTGCAAAGCTGGTTGGGTGCACAACCAATGTAAGATGTTAGACAGAATGGGTGGAGCCAGGGAGGGAGCTTGTCTACCCCACTCTCCCATACGAACAGAACAGGTTTGGGTTTAGAGACCTCACATCCAAGTCAAAAGCAGGGAGGTAGAACTTCAATTGGTGTAAGATGCATGTATGCACATTTAATGTTAGCCATAAAAGAATAATAACTTATTTCAAAGCAGTTGAGTCTGATGTATTATGGAAAAAGTAACCCTCAAAACAATGCTAAACATTTGTGCATTGATTTGAGTCCAGGAATCTGTCAAAGCACCAATAAGTTACTGTTTTTGGTCAGTTTTAAAAGCCCTCCCCTTT
This sequence comes from Salvelinus namaycush, assembly GCF_016432855.1. NCBI lineage: Eukaryota > Metazoa > Chordata > Actinopteri > Salmoniformes > Salmonidae > Salvelinus > Salvelinus namaycush. The sequence goes on from NC_052307.1 coordinate 55,794,904, forward strand.
AAATCCCCTTTCATCTAGGCTCTAAACACCCACATGTATGTCTTGTTTCCCTAATGAAGGGTAAATGTAAGGCCATGTCTTTATTTTTGGACGTGGGTAATGTCACCCAAGGGAGATTCCTTCACCAGCTTACCACTCAACTCAAACACAGACAACACCGTGTAAAGGTGAAGTTAGACTATGCAACTTTGTTGTCTTCTTCTGTCGTTAGTAAAAGTAATGGAGACTTTCTCACTTTGATAAGAAGTAGCGTATGAAAAAAGAATGCTGACGTCAGCAAGCAGCTCAATCATCCTTATAAATAAGCCAATATTTAGACAATAATAGGACAGCACAAAGGTTTGATTGAAAATTATTATTTTATTTAGACAGACAATTTCCTAACAAGATAATTTCATATAATTGACAGTTGACAGTAATTAATAGTCCTTACATTACAGTTGCATCACATTTCACAAACTGAACTAGGGACCTAGAACATCATTTGCAGTTGCTTAGCAAAGCCATGTAGCCTGAGGCATGGTGATAACAATTAATACCTTGGTTGTTAAGCAGATATCAAGTTTCCTTTTACGAATGTCGAAATGTTTGAACTAGGATTTATGATTCCTGTCTGTTTCTGACTGTAGAAATGAAACACTTAGTCCGCTAATGGGAAAGAATATCTATTTTATCTTCCACGGTGCTTAGATAAACACCAGAGAAACATCTTATTTTTTTCTTCCTCAGACTCCTAACGGCACAATGTTCTTGCACTCGATCACCCTGTGAAGATTTACTAGTGCCCACCGATGACATGTTTCTGTGCCTGTTCTCTTTCTCTCCCTCCCCTACTTCGCCTCCCATCCCGTCCCACCACACGGTGAACTCCCCCTCCATGTTTTTCCCCTCTCAGCTACAGGAAGAGAGATCTAAAGGCCAGGTGATTTACGAGTGCTTAGCTCACTATTTCTTTCCTGTACAGGCGGGAGGCATGCATGTTTTGTCGACAGTGGCTGGCGTTAGCTGCAGACCCTGATGTGCCGTAGTACATGTACAAGGTGGCTCTGTTTCCCTCAGTCGAATTTATGGACAAACACAGCCCTCCTGAGCCCATATCTCAGCGGTGAGTCCAAGCTAGCAGCCACACCCCCCCAATGTAACATCAGGCCCAGGGAATGTATACTATAACTGAGGACAATGGGAATAGTACTGAGCTGTGGATCTGGCCTGAGATCAATTAAACTATCATCAAGCATTACAACAACAATGACGCTATTTGAAGTGGACTTATATAAATTGACTTATTCAAGATGGCAATATCAAAGGTGTTATATCATTTTTATGAAAATATGGCATCATTACCGAGCTAGAATACTATTATGATTAGCCACTGCGTTGTTTTATACAACAACATCACTGTAGAGGGAGACACATTTGAACTTGATAACTAATTAAGAACACAAACTCAGCTGAGGTCTTCACTCATGTGATTTCAAAGGCTCAATAGCTATGGCGTTACCAGTGTGTGTTCAAAAGAGACTCGTGCTTATCAAGGCTGTAACACGTGAGTGTTTTCGATCAACACTCAAGTAGACAAAACACATTTTTTAGCTCGATTTGGAAGACATCCAGCTCTTGCAGATGAGTGGGAGAGAAACGAAGAACAAGAGAGAACAAAATAAGACAAGTTGTATGTCTCAATTCTTTTTAAGAACAATTGTTGAAATGTACCAGAGAAATGTGCCAAGATCCAGCCAGAGAGGTATTACTTTGAATCGGGCTATATATCCGTTCCGCCTGCCATTCGGAAATGTGAAGGGACACGTGAGAAAGAGCTAATTTTGCACAATTGACTGGCTAACCTTTTTGGAACAGTGGAATTATGGCCTGATTAATCAGCCATGATTAGCATTTACTGAGGCCTGTGGAAGTGGGCTCCCAGTGACGCTTTATTTATTTATATATTGGAGTTTTCTTTTCCTGGTTTGTAATACATTAAACTGCCAGTCTTGTCATGCTGACGGGGTCACGACCGCTATTCATTAACGACTTGGGAAAACGAATAGAAGACATGGATGTCTGCCCCGCTCTCTCTCTCTCTCTCTCTCTCTCTCTCTCTCTCTCTCTCTCTCTCTCTCTCTCTCTCTCTCTCTCTCTCTCTCTCTCTCTTTGTGTGTCTGTGTCTGTCTCTGCAAGATTCCACAGTTCTCTTGCCCTGTAATTGTGGAGGGTGGCCCATGGTGGCAGTGCTGTGCTCTCTCTCAGGAGTTTAGCAGTGGTGGAAATATGGACATCCGGAGAGAATGTGGCAGATGGCTGACAGGGCATTTTTACCCATAACGCCCCAGTAAAACTTTAACTCCCAGGATTTAGTGCTAGCGCTCTGCACTTAGCAAGCTGCAGCCGCGGGCATATTTTTTCAAAAGTCCCAAACTGATGGCTCTGCAAGCTGCACATGAACATGCTTTATTGATTGCGTTGTTAAAAGATTCAAAGGGTCAGTATCATTTAGCAAAAGACAGTTTTAGAGGACAAATAAAAGCTAAAAATTGCACAAACGTTGGGGCGGGCATCATTGATTTTTTAAGGGAAAACAGACTAAAATGATTAATTGTGTCATAATATTGACTGATGAGGATTTTGAACAATAATTTAGAAATGGAAAGGTTTTCTACGCAACTACAACAATTATGGCGTCTAATTCACTCAGGAAATGTCTCTCAGAGGACCAGGCCAAGGTAATATTTCTCTCTGAGGCTATGCAAATTAGTAACAGTCCATTTTTCATTGTTAATGACCAAGCAATAGTAGTGTCTACTAGAAGTTGTGGTACTAGGTTTGGTAAGAATGTGTTATTGGGCTATGTCAAGAACTGATGTCTTCAATAATCATCTACATGGGAAAGTTCAAATTAACTACTTTACAAGGGCATGCAAATAGTCGCTATCACTGACCACGACTAACCGCAAATCTAAATACCAAGTTTATTAAAAACCTTTTTTGATTTTAATTCATTATTTGTATCCAGTTATGTGAAATGATCTCCTTGATAGGCTGTGTGTGTGAACAGAGCCAGGGACAGAGCCAGGGACTCACCAGGAGAGTCATCTCCATCTCAGCAGCAGACGCCAGCCTGGTCCGAGGGGCCACATGGAGGAAGGGAACGAGGTGGCATTACGAGGCTCAGGTGACAGAGGCACACATCTGCACCCGGCAGCTAGCGCTTGCTGTGTTTGGGTTGGGCGGGCGTTGGGGTGAGGGGATGGAGGTGGTGGGGTAGGTTCTGTTGTTTATGTCACACAGCTGCCAGTGTCTCTACTAGGGGACCAGTAAAAACGGGAAGGGGAGGCACAGTCGTAACTTGTGAGAAGGAAATAGAAAACTCCCTGACTCCCTCTCTGTCTCATTCTCTTCAGTTCTCTCTCTTCCTCTGACTGTGTGGGACTCCATCTGTCTGTAGCTTTGCTCTGTTGGAGATCCACCTTCTCTGTCTTCACTCATCTGTACGAGACTTTTCACCTGGACCATTGTTTGACTTTTCCACGTACTGGCTGTTTTCGATCAAGTGAGTTCGAAATTGCATACTACAAGCACCTTAAATGACCTTGCAGATACTCAGTCCGACATCGCCCTTTACCACGTAAAATGATTTAATGGAAACTTAATTACAGAAATGTGATCATATTATAAATCAACTTCTCCCACAGTGAATTTAAACTCTCAGTGAATCAGCCCACCCACCCCCACCCCCCCCCACACACATTGTTTATTCCTCATTCAACAATGAAAAAGTAAGACGAAGTGAACTCTGATTCCTATCACCAAATAATGAGGCGAAATAGCTGCTGAATAGCTATAACGCGGAAAAGAGCGCGCCAAGAAGTGTCTTCACGCCATGAAGTCCCCATTCTTCCCACACAACTCCCTCTATTCTTAGCATTATTATCTGTGCAAGCCATTACACTGGCACTTACCTGATGTCTGCACTTCTGGAACAACTCCATCCATTCATCCTGTGACATAGAAAAATGGGGCAGCCTGTTGGCCGGAACATACACTGCGTGCACCGGGTTTATCTCCTCACATTAACATGATTGAAAATATGAATACCTGAATCTTATCGTAGGTCCACTTTATAAAAGAATCCATCATAAGACGTATTATGTATTTATCACGTCAGGGGGATAGATGGCGTGCCTGAGATTTCATTTACCGTGCATGGTCAGTGCAAACCTGGCCAGTTACGTTGAACTCGTTTTATATAAAAAGATTTTAAAAATTCCATCTAGCTTTTCCCCTTCTTTGTTGCCAACTCAGTCTTGAAATTAACTCCCGCTCCTGAGAGCCAGAGTCTTAATAGAAAGAAGAAGAAAAAATGACATCATTGAGATCAGTTACATTTACTGTATATAGTGACCGTGTGTGAAGGTGTGATGTGCAGACTGATAAATGTGCTGAAATTACTCAATTCTTTCTCTTTTAATAATTCTGTCATCTTCACAGGCCATTTGACCATTATGCTATTGAAGTCATTTAAAAAAAAAAGAAGGTAATATCATCAGTCATTTTAATCATTTAATACATCTTTTCCATCCGTATTCTTCTTTGTTGGCTTGGACCTTGTGCCAAAGCCAATCTCTACCGTTCTCTCATGGAAAATACACTTTACTGGAGGGCAAGGTAATGGGACTGTTGCCACATAACTATAGGTAGATGTGGACGGTATAAGGGTGTTTACACAGCCAGTTGGGAATTTTCAGATGGAGCATTGGTGTCATTAATCCACCATGTCTAGATCTTTCCTCAACTGATTCATTGTTTTATACGCAGTAAAGAATTAACAATGGTTGTTGTTGAAAAAATGCTGTTCGTCCGAAGTTTGCCTTATGAATGACCTACACGACACTTTCTATTCTAACAACTATGTATCTCTGAATCGGAAAATAGTACATTCACGTGCAATGGGATTATTGACAGACTTTTGAAAATGTCAGGCAAAGTCCAAGGTTTTTATGACATTCATGTTTGACCAAAGGCCAATGATGAGATTCAGACATACCTCCGCCATTTAGCCTAACCATTTGTCAGAAGAAGAGAAGAAGTAAAAAGTAAAGACAGTTTTAAGTACAGTATATTAATGAATACCATGGTGTAGTAACATCAAGATGCTTCCCAGATATCTCCATTGTAGAATACAAACACACCCTGCATCATCAGGATTAGCACGAGGCAAAGCCATAACAACTAAGGCGATAACATGTCCGAGTAGAACGCTGGGAGCTTGCTTCTCGATAGCCGTGAATGAACCGAACTGAGTTAAGCTTACACTGCATCCCGGGTGGTTTCATTGTGCTAACTAAATACAAGGGGACTTAATCAAGATTAAAAATAACAAACAAACAAATAAAACAGGGGTCCTCTGAGAACTCATTAGAGCCCTTGTCGAACTCCGAGAGACTACATAATTACTTACCAAAATAAAAAATGCAAAGCTATTTTGTTTGTATTTCATTCACTTTTTGATTACTGATGAACTAAGGTCATTGAAACTGAACTTTTCTTTGAAAAGTTTGATTGAGAAAAGGCATTATTGTGATAAAAGGCATCCCATTGGCCTTTTGGATGGGAAATTCAATCTCTCCTCTCCTCTTTGCCAGAAGAAGTGAAGGGCTTGCTTCTGTGCATTCCAAAAATGGAACATGAGCCATTGCTTCTGTTGATGTTCTATATTGATTGAGTAGAAAAGCGGAAGAAATACATGTGCTTACTTCCTTCATTAAAAGACAGAAAATCAGACATACTGACAAGGAAATGAAACAAGTTCAACGAGATTTCTATAAATAAATCTTTTTTTGTCATTTTAATTACTGGATCAACAGCGCCTCAGATGAATGGCCTAGCCATCAATCTTTAATTAAAGTCACGCTTTGCAGATTGCCACGATGCTGTGCCTGATTGAAAAATAAGCGGAATGATATTTCTATTAGAGTTTGTTTTATTAATAACACGTCAGAGGTTTAAAAACATGTCCAAAAGGGACCCAATCAAAGGGAAATGATAGACAGTCTACATTTCAGACTAAGCAGCGGGAGTTCTTGTTTTCGTTTTTTTTTTTATTCTTAACCCCATCAACCCCTTCAAGTGTTAAGGCCTTCAACATGAGGGAAATTCATCTGAAGTACTCCAGTCTAAGCATCTATAGCTGTCAAGTAATGAGAAACATACCGGCAAGCCAGTCGAGTTGATTATTTCAGTGGTACACATACCACTCTACTTCTCTCTCAATCTATCTCACTCTCTAACACACACACACACGCTCGCACGCACACACACACACACACAAGGTTGGGTAGATTACTTTTTAAATGCAATCCGTTACAGTTACTAGTTACCTGGCTAAAATTGTAATCAGTATCTTAACTTTAGGATTAGCTAAACTCAGTAACGTAATCTGATTTCTTTCAGTTACTTTTGGATTACTTCACCCGTAAAACACATAAGAAGAAAAAGAGATTATTACCCATTTAACAACATTTATTGCAGGATGTTTGAGCTACTAAGCAGAGGCACGTTAGAACACATCACAAAACATTGTGACAAAAATGTATTTAAGCCCTGTATACCTGCCTCTAACATGCGTCCTTCATCCCGATCTTGTCCATTTACACATCTTATCACAGTCAGACAACAATGAGTCTTTTAATCATGCACACCCGTCTAAAAATGCAATGTGCAGGACGAAGGATACATGTTAAAATCAGGTATAAGTAAGGGTTTAAAACCTCTTATGGATCTGCCCCTTTTTTTCAACGTTCGCCTAAAATGACATACCCAAATCTAACTGCCTGTAGCTCAGGACCTGAAGCAAGGATATGCATATTCTTGGTACCATTTGAAAGGAAACACTTTGAAGTTTGTGGAAATGTAAAATTAATGTAGGAGATTATAACACATTAGATCTTGTAAAAGATAATACAAAGAACAAATAATGTGGGTTTTTTGTATTTTTTTGTACCATCATCTTTGAAATGCAAGATAAAGGCCATAATGGCATATTCCAGCCCATGTGCAGTTTAGATTTTGGCCAATAGATGGCAGCAGTGTATGTGCAAAATTTTAGACTGATCCATTGAACTATTGCATATCTGTCCAAAATGTTGTATCAAGACTGCCTAAATGTGCCTAATTGGTTTATTAATTTCATTTTCAAGTTCATAATTGTGCACTCTCCTCAAACAATAGCATGGTATTATTTCACTGTAATAGCTACTTTAAATTGGACAGTGCAGTTAGATTAACAATAATTTAAGCTTTCTGCCCATATCAGATATGTCTATGTCCTGGGAAATGTTCATGTTACTTACAACCTCATGCTAATCCCATTAGCCTACGTTAGCTTAACCATCCCGTGGGGGGGGGGGGGGGGGATTCACAATGATCGTAACAGCAGTGCTAAACACTTATCTCACGGGACACCAGTACAAAAAAGTATGAAAATGTATGCACTCACTACTGTAAGTCCCCCTGGATAAGAGCGTCTGCTAAATTACTAAAATCAGAAACAGTGTAATAACAATTTTTGTCCACCAAGTAGTTTTTTAAGTTTAATCAAAAAACAAGTGCAGCTAGATGCAATAAACCCACATATTAGACATTTGATTGCAGTAGGCCTATTCTGAAGCTAGCCTACTCAGATGATTGAAGGCAGAAATTGCTGTTGTATTGCAGCAAGACGACATGCTCTAGATGAGCATCAGACATCCTGTTTCGCTGAGGGGTAAATAGGTTTCCACCATAGCTGAAAAGGCGCTGAACTGGGGCACTGGAGGCCAGTGCAGTGTTGTACTTCAGAAACAAGTTCAGGACTATGGGTAACGATTTCAAGGAGTCCAAATACTTGACTTTACCTCCTCACCTCATCCTCTGCAGTACCACTGGTCCTTGTTGTTGGACCTCCGAACACAAAAAAATGGTCTTCCCTCATCAACCTCTTCGGAGTGTGTGTTCTCTATAGAAGCTGCTTCTTGAACTAATGTGCTCCGCATCTCCTTTCCCTTTCCAGGGTTGACACAGTCGAAACTTTGGCATGGTAGCAGTTACCATTTTTGCTTCATGGGTGCTTAGCATAGGTCCAAACCGGCAGTCTATAGCCTCAATGACCGCAGTGATGATGTGTGCAGAGAATGTCGCAAGAGGTATTTTCTCTGAGAGCTTAGACTTCAAACTTAGTATTGTTGGGATAAGAAAGCCAAAAAAACTATTTGTCTCTACCTGAAGAAGATCAATAGAGAATGCGAGTGGTTGTAGGACTGTACTGTACTAGTTAAGAAAAGCAATCTCCCGAGGATGTAGTTTTCTGCTAACACCCAGGTCTTCACAGATTTGCCCCAGCAGGTCACCTGTGAGGGCTACGAGTTTGGAGATGAAAGTACTTTGAGCTCCATCTTGTTACACATGGGACAGTTACTTTCATGCTTGCAATGTCCTCTATTGCCTCTGATGCTAATGTTGACCTGTGTGCTTTGTTCCAAATGCTGGAACATTTTGACATTGCACTTCGTGATGGACCCTGAGATGCAGCTTTGTCCACCTCATTGATGGCGATGAGGTTGAGGGTGTGTGCCACACAATGTTGATGTGGAGGGAGAAAAAAGTTATTGGTCAACCTCCTCAAGAATTGCACCCACATCATCAAACCTCACTCAATCATCTATCTTAAATAGCTCCTCTTCGTTTCCACTGAACTCCCGGAATGCCTTTACAAAGATGCTTCCATTGTCTGTCACAGTGGCCCTCACTTTGTGCTGAATTTTAAAGTCGGCATGTATTTCACTTCCTGTAACTTGGCAGCAAACACATCGTAGGTATGACAACTTCTCAGTCTCGCACAAGCCAAAGCAACTGACTTCCTATCCAAGGTGTCCTGCTTGATCGAGTGGCATGTTATTTATTTATTATTTCACCTTTATTTAACCAGGTAGGCCAGTAGAGAACTGCGACCTGGCTAAGATAAAGCAAAGCAGTGCGACACAAACAACAACACAGAGTTACACATGGGAGAGACAACCGTACAGTCAATAACACAATAGAAAAATCTATATACAGTGGGTGCAAATGTAGTAAGATTAGGGAGGTAAGGCAATAAATAGGCCTTAGTGGCAAAATAATTACAATTTAGCATTAACACAATTTAGCATTATGTCGAATAAACTTCTGATATGGGCAGACCAGATGTCCGCTGTGGTGCAGACCGACTTTACGCTCTGCAGTTTGGTGGAGAGAGCTTCTTTCATGGACTCAAATTCCCTTTCAGTTCATTGCATCAACGTCTTTCTACACATGACCTTTCTCCCACCATTGATTCCTTCTACTAGCTTGCGGAATGAAGGCACCTCTACTAGCGAAAAGGGTTGCACATCCTCCATGATGAAGTCAAATACCAGGTGATTAACCTGGCTTTGTGAGCTGTGTGATCCCCCTGGTTGTAGTTTCGCTTGTTTCAACAGTGTACAATATCTCCCTTTTTGGCCATCTCTAGATGGCCATGCATCTCTGCACTCCTCCATGTCATCTGGCTGCATTTTCCTGCTCGGGGTCGTCCATTGACTGTTATGCATCCTCTGAAAAAAACGAAATGCAATTACTTAATTATGACACTAAAGTATATGTAAAACAACAGTGGAGTGAGCACCTTGTTATTGTTTCAATTAAGGACTGTAGCTTTACCCAACTTTTGTCACTTTTGTAACTTTCTATAGCCTGCTCCTGTCTGATAAACACAAAGATGGGGTTGGAACATGTAACCAATCACACATGAACAAAGCTGTTGATGCAAGGATGTCTATGGTTGTTTATATTGTTTGTCTAGAAATATTTTTTTTTAACTATGGACTAATACAGTATTATACGTTGAGTTATGATTAAATAATACAGGCATATATTTGGGTTGAAAATTGAACAGTAGGAAAACTGTAGTGTGGATTTATTGATTTGGGTAACATGTTACTCTGAAACCATAGCTAGCTAGCTAGCTAGCTAGCTAACTAAGTTAGCAACAACCATGACAGTGAGCATTTTGCTATGTTGGGTTACAGAGTGCAACTAGCTTTTTTAAAACTTTTGACTTAGCTAGCTAGCTAGGCTATGTAGCTCAGTGAATCTCACCCAACTATCTACAGTAGAACTGATTTATCTTAGTTAAAATAGATTTAATCAGAAAAATTGTTAACAAATTAGCATAATAGCATGCGTGCTACGATATCTTGCAAACTACAATAGCTAGCAACTGACATAGCAACCTTAAGTGAGCTGCATACCACATAGTGTAGGAGAGTTGGCAAGCAAATTAGCAAACTAAACAGAATAGCTAGCTAGTAATCTGACAAACTAGCTAGCTAATACTCTCCAAAATCTCCGACCTATGCTGGAACATTTGTAACATTGTGAAGACAACCTGTCTGTCTCTAAAGACAAGCTAGCGAAGCAAGCTAACATGCCACAGCTGCCAATCGTCATCCTTACCTCTAAGTGTTTCTTCAGGTTCGAAGTCAAGTCTCTGGATGTCGACAGCAGCTTTACCGTTGGGCAAACATAGTTTGCAATGAACTGTTACATTCCAGCCCTCTTCTTCTTTGAACACAAATCGTTTATTGAAACGCCATCGAAAAGAATGCACTGCATTGGCGCGCCATACCTTTTTATTTTGTAACCGTGTTGCTCAGGCGGGAAGATCAAAGTACTTTTTCTGTTGACGTTGATATGAAAGGTGATTAAGAAAACAAGCAATTGTTTCATGGACATTTCTTTTCTGCAAACATCCTTCTAAATTTGAAAGTAATCCTAGAAGTAATAATCAACTTTTTCAAAAGTATCGGTAATGTGATTACAATATTTTAGCTGGTAACATAACGGATTACAGTCACAGTTTTTTTTGCAATCCGTTACGCCCCACACACACATACACCTCTCTATTTCTCTCTCCCACACGTAGACTTCAATAAAGTGATTCATGATTTTGCTAACCCCACTCTGCACTGCCTAGGAAGGGACAGGGACAAATCCCCACAATACAGCCCAGCAGCACAACACCTGCACATGGACAGACGGCCAGCTGTCTGAGAGAGGGAAGAGGGAGGAGGGACACGCTAGTCACCTGTCCCTAAATGCTGACAGTAGCATTCTCATTCTCTTCTCATCCAGATTTGTTTGGTACGATTAGAACTTTGCCAGCATTGACGTCTTGTGAATTTGTATAAATGCATTGGCTTGTTGAATGAAAATGCCCTTGCTTATTGACAAAATGCCAATGATCATCACCTGAATAGTGGTACTTCTGCTGCATGTCTCATTTGATTGTCTACAGTGTTTCTTCATCCTGGTCCTCGGGAACCAAAGGGTGCACTTTTTTAGTTTTTGCGCTAGCACTACACACCTGATTTCACTAATTGAAGGTTATTGGAATCAGTTGATTATTGGAATCAGGTGTGTAGTGCTAGGGGGAAAAAATGAAATATGCACCCCTTTGGGTCCCAAAAGACTAGGATGAAGAAACACTGGTCTACAGTATATCATTCATTAGTGTTCACATTTACTGAGGTAACATATCTCTGAGAGTCAAACAGCAGAGTCACTGTGATGCCTCTCTTTTAATCTGTGGCACCTCTTTTTTTAGAGGAGCTCAACAATGCTCTTGACCTGAATGCAGCATGTTTGTTGTGTTGAGTAATTCCTCTTCTATCCCTCCCAAGATGAACCCTCTGGTTTATTTTTAAGTCATCAATTACTCAAACTTCGCCAGGCTATCTCTCCCCTACCATCTGGGCTCCATACCCTTCTTTTAAAGGCTGCTCGAATAATGACAACCTTCTCCCTGCCATTAATTTATGAGCCTAGAGAGCTGTTCTTCATGCCTTATCATGCACCTCCATTTGATCTCGCGTATATATTTCTTCCCTGCATCTGCACACCCGGCTACATAAATCTCTCAGTCTCACACCCTGTCACCATTCCAAAAGATGCACGGGCAGAGAGTCTTTAGTTCCCTTAGAAAGCAAAGGAGAAAAATGGAACAATAGTGACCTCAGGTTCTAAAAATGATATCAGAGGTAGCCAATGGGAGAGCTGGAGTTATAGGGTACTGATTCACTTATTATGCTGATGTTGTCTGTCGACGTGGGGGTACATGATGCAGTCTGGCATTATGCTTACTGTGCCCTCACTCAAAACCTCAGCTGACCCCTGAGTGGATGAGACTGAGATAGAGGCTGCGGTCCAAACACTTAAGACACACCCTCGTCCACTTACCCTCACCTGATGCCCTTGGGGGAATCCCCGTCGCATTCTTGGAGGGTGGTCCAAATGATTAGCCAAGCAAGGGAAGTTTGCAACGTAAATGGACCCCTCAGCCCTCGTTTTTAGTCAGCTTTGCGAGTGTACAATTATGTTCACTCCGGAGCCTGAAACTCCCCAAAATTCAAATCGCGACGATTGTACATCTGCTAGGAAAAGTCAGCGGACACTTAAAAACCACATCAATGGAGAAGTCAACATACAAGTGTAAGTAAAAATGAATGCAAATAAGTTAGAAATTGTGCTACTAATGCACATGACGGCACAAACACATCTCGTAAAATGTACATGTTTTTATTTGGTTATTTTTTGGAAATTGTAGAAATAACACATTTTCCTCCTTCAGGACATCCAGCTAGGCAGGCTAACGTTAGTTAGCTAATTAATTGGCTAGCTATCGTACATTAGGCGTATATTAATAATTTAATATATTAAATATAAGTAGACATGCACTCATAATTGACTGTAGCGCATATAAAGCATCCACAAGCTACCGGCGGCTGAAAACACAATAATCGAGGGATGAACGAGTGACGAATTTCCTGACAAGGGTGGTCCATTAAAAAATCATTCCTCCCTCCCTCGCCCCTTGACCTGCAAGTGTTTTCCCGTCAGACGTCATGATACGTCATCAGAAGTGTCCACTTAATTTGAGGGCTGAGGGGTGTGTCTTTTAAGTGTTTGGACTACAGCCAGAGACTCATGCTTTTATTTCCCCATGATAACCATTGCTGATTTCACCTTTAGTTTTCCAAATACCAATGGATGAGATCAATGGAAACAGAAATCAAGAAAGCACCTGCATCTGGCCAGTTCTAAAGGAAGATGTACAAGGATTATAGAGTAAGAGAAAACAGAATGTTTGTGAAACCCTTAAGGATTGTTAGGCCTATAGTGTGTATTTTGTGTCAGTGGGAGTTGTGTACGCGCACCGACAATACCCGGCACCTTGCATAGACTCTGTTTTCATATTTATTTTCCTCCTAATGAAATCATGCGCAAATCGCCCCCAAAGTGCTGACAGAAGCTCAAGGCCTAAAAGCCAATCCTCTCAGGGCCTCGTTTAGAGACGGGCTGAAAGAGACTCTCAAACAAGCTTTTATTGTGTCGTGCTTCTCTTCTCTGTCTTCTGTGTTGCTGCCTCTCGGAGGGATCTCCAAATTGTCGCCTCAGCTTTCAAAACCAGCGTCCAATACACTACTGACTTAATCTAAATCTGGCTAAAGGCTAAAAAAGCACAAACAATATTGTAAACTTCTTTGCATTTCTCGCAAATGACGGAGCCATATTTTCTTCCCAAAATGACACTTTAATTAAACAAATTACTGCGCCATGAGAGAAGGACCTTCAAGAGCACGATAAGACTGAGGAGACAAGTGGGTGTTTATCAAAGACGCGGGGGTTTAAACCTTTAATAGGTCATGCCGAGATAAGTAAGCCTTTGTGATGTTACTGGTGCAGAGATATTTTATAGAGAGGGGGCTTATTGTAGAGGAAAAAGAAACGGGATCAAACCAGATTCTTAAAGAGTCAGTGATCAAGAAAGGCAGAGGGGACGACCAGTGTCCCTCTCAACTGTAGTCTCCATCTTGTTGCTATTCATGGACCTTTTGAGTGCGATTTCCCGACTTCTTTCAAAACAGCGTTAACCTCGGCTGCTGTGCTTTCTTATTAATAAACCTGCTTTTACGATAAGGGTATCAGCAATTTTCACGGATTAACAAGAGCCCAAACATTGGTTAGTGCGCATTGTCGTGGTAGCTTTACCTGTCATACATTTGCTCATGCTGAGAGTGTAAAACTTTTTCTCTCTAGAATTTATTTTCTGACAATGTATAAAACTCCCTCTCAGAGTTTACCAGTAAATCAATAATCTGTTATGGTATTGTGGATGTTTTTTGTTGTTGACTTTGAACCCACATATAACTTTGTAATGGAAAGTACATTGGTGTGTTTGGGTGCATTTTTACAGTCCTACACATCATAGGTTCCCTTCTCTATGTTCATCATTCACACAACAACATCCAGAGACCCCCTCACTCTTGCTGTGTCACTTGCCAGACCGAGACATGCTTTGTTGTAGTGCTGTTATATGACTTTCACTTATATGACTGTTGTTCTTTTGAGTGTGTTAATGCTTACTCATACAACGTGATTCATCAACTGTTTGCAAACTGTCCTAGACTGCCTCCTATATAGTTACGAGTACAGTGGCATTGTTCTAAAATCCAAGAGATGAAATGGTATTGTACGCTGAGTGTACAAAACATTAGGAACACCCCCTCTTTCCATGACATAGACTGACCAGGTGAAAGCTATGCTCCCTTATTGTTGTCACTTGTTAAATCCAATTCAATCAGTTCAGAAGGGGAGAGACAGGATAAAGAGTGATTTTCAGAGGGTGAATGGGCATGACAAAATACAGTATTTAAGTGCCTTTGAATGAGGTATGAAGAACTGCAACGCTTCTGGGTTTTTCATGCACAACAGTTTCCTGTGTATGGTCCACCACCCAAATGATATCCAGCCAACTTGACACAACTGTGGGAAGCACTGCAGTCAACATGGGCCAGCATCCCTGTGGAACACTTTCAACACCTTGTAGAGTCCATGCCCCGACAAATTGAGGCTGTTCTGAGGGCAAAAGAGGTGTTCCTAATGTTTTTTTACATTCAGTGTATATGACCATAATCATTGTAATTCTTCTTCTCTATTCATTTATTTTGTGACCTTAGCTGGAGTGATTTATATTGAACTGATTACATCATTCATAATATCAAAAGACAACAAAAAAAAAAGTAAAAACTGTGATGATGTAATGGATATTTGACTTTTGTGTAAACGCAGCCACATTTAATTAGGGGTTGCAGAGCTCCAATAGGGTTCATGGCTTAGGCCTCCTTAAATGACAGGACCGCATGTGTTTTAGGTTATGTAAGCATGTGTTAGGCTGCAGCTCCGAGACGCCATTAACCTACCCATGTGTCTGCACCGCGGCCCAGGAACTGTCTCTGCAACAACAAAAAAATTGGAAAGAGAAAGAAAGCAAAAGCTGTGAGCCTTTCATTCTGTCTTGGGCTGAAACTATTCCTCGGTAGGGAGGAGAAACAGTGTCACAACCCTTTACACACAGCAACCACCACACACCACCGCAAAGGAACATAAAAACTTAACAGGCCCCTGGTTGTGGAAAAAGTGTTGTTAGACCTAAAGATTACTTCCTTTACATACTGTGGCCCTCATGTTTCCCTGTAGGAGGAGAGCTTTTTCAGAATGCCTCTGCGGGGGTCACGGACCACCATAGTGAGTGTTCAAAGCGTGCGTGGTTATGGGTAATGATCCGTTTCTGTAAGTGTTTTGCTTTCTTTTTTAATCATGCACAACCCTGGCACTTTCTCTGAGCTATTATGGTAGATGCTGGACTACAGACCAAGCGAAAACCATGAATATGACAATAAAATACTAATTATGTTCCAATAATAGGCAAATGATAATTGACACATTTGCTTATTTCACTAATGGACATTAATCGAATCTTCAGATATGAATTTCCTTTTTTAACCAAAACTGTTATTCAGACAAAATAGCACAAAAATAAAGCTTTCTTCATCAATACCACTGTGATCCTAGCCTGTCAGTTACCTGCGTCTGCCACTTCCCTTTAGCATAAGCAAGCGTGAAATGTTTACCTGAACACATTTCTGTAGGGAAGCGTGGAATAGGAGCTGGCACAAGCTGCATAGGAGGTACATGGATGTGACAGATATATAAAACAGGGTGAGAGAGAGAGAGAGAGAGAGAGAGAGAGAGAGAGAGAGAGAGAGAGAGAGAGAGAGAGAGAGAGAGAGAGAGAGAGAGAGAGAGAGAGAGAGAGAGAGAGAACTGCCACTTGCCATTGCGGCAGCACTCAGCAGAGGTATGTCTTTAGGGAGGGATAAATTCAACCTGATGTGCCCGTCCTTTTGCCTTCAAAGCGCTGGCATTGCCATGCTGTTCACGTCACAGGACAGACACACATTAGCTGTCAAACTCTTCTTTCATCTCCAAACTTCAAAGAGGCCGATTGATTACTCTAAATGGCCATTACCAAACATCCGCTGCTTCCTCACTGAGAAGCAGGCCTGACAACGAAGAATACACAATCACAGGCTGGCTGAATGAAGGGAGTGAGAAAAAGCTCAATCAAAACACGGCACAGAAATAAAACGACACACACTGTACGTTTACACATAAGACACCCTTGTCTCATCTGTGGAGAGACCGAGATCTCAACACTCGATCCCCCTGAGATTCCCCCTGAGATTATAGAGCAGTTCTCGTCGTTGTCAAGGGATCCCAAGCTGAATTTGCCCTCACATCTCCTTCTGTGAGACACTTGAAAGAGGCAGGCATGAGCTCCCGAGCACCACAGCTCTCTTCATCCACTTGAGAACACAGTTTGGGTGGGTTTC
Source organism: Salvelinus namaycush (assembly GCF_016432855.1). Lineage (NCBI taxonomy): Eukaryota > Metazoa > Chordata > Actinopteri > Salmoniformes > Salmonidae > Salvelinus > Salvelinus namaycush. The sequence continues at coordinate 55,811,685 of NC_052307.1, forward strand.
AATCAATCAATCAAGTTTATTTTATATAGCCCTTCGTACATCAGCTAATATCTCGAAGTGCTGTACAGAAACCCAGCCTAAAACCCCAAACAGCTAGTAATGCAGGTGTAGAAGCACGGTGGCTAAGAAAAACTCCCTAGAAAGGCCAAAACCTAGGAAGAAACCTAGAGAGGAACCAGGCTATGAGGGGTGGCCAGTCCTCTTCTGGCTGTGCCGGGTGGAGATTATAACAGAACTATGCCAAGATGTTCAAAAATGTTCATAAGTGACAAGCATGGTCAAATAATAATCATGAATAATTTTCAGTTGGCTTTTCATAGCCGATCATTAAGAGTTGAAAAACAACAGGTCTGGGACAGGTGGCGGTTCCATAACCGCAGGCAGAACAGTTGAAACTGGAATAGCAGCAAGGCCAGGCGGACTGGGGACAGCAAGGAGTCACCACGCCCGGTAGTCCCGACGTATGGTCCTAGGGCTCAGGTCCTCCGAGAGAAAGAAAGAGAGAAGGAGAAAATTAGAGAGAGCCAAGATTTTCAAAATGTTCATAAATGACAAGCATGGTCAAATAATAATCAGGAATAAATCTCAGTTGGCTTTTCATAGCCGATCATTAAGAGTTGAAAACAGCAGGTCTGGGACAGGTAGGGGTTCCGTAAACGCAGGCAGAACAGTTGAAACTGGAATAGCAGCAAGGCCAGGTGGACTGGGGACAGCAAGGAGTCATCATGCCCGGTAGTCCTGACGTATGGTCCTAGGGCTCAGGTTCTCAGAGAGAGAGAAAGAAAGAGAGAACGAGAGAATTAGAGAGAGCATACTTAAATTCACACAGGACACTGGATAAGACAGGAGAAGTACTCCAGGTATAACCAACTGACCCTAGCCCCCCAACACATAAACTACTGCAGCATAAATACTGGAGGCTGAGACAGGAGCGGTCAGGAGACACTGTGGCCCCATCCGAAGAAACCCCCGGACAGGGCCAAATAGGAAGGATATAACCCCACCCACTTTGCCAAAGCACAGCCCCCGCACCACTAGAGGGACATCTTCAACCACCAACTTACAATCCTGAGACAAGGCCGAGTATAGCCAACAAAGATCTCCACCACAGCACAAACCAAGGGGGGGCGCCAACCCAGACAGGAAGATCACGTCAGTAACTCAACCCACTCAAGTGACGCACCCCTCCTAGGGACGGCATGAAAGAGCACCAGTAAGCCAGTGACTCAGCCCCTGTAATAGGGTTAGAGGCAGAGAATCCCAGTGGAGAGAGGGGAACCGGCCAGGCAGAGACAGCAAGGGCGGTTCGTTGCTCCAGAGCCTTTCCGTTCACCTTCACACTCCTGGGCCAGACTACACTCAATCATATGACCTACTGAAGAGATAAGTCTTCAGTAAAGACTTAAAGGTTGAGACCGAGTCTGCGTCTCTCACATGGGTAGGCAGACTGTTCCATAAAAATGGAGATCTATAGGAGAAAGCCCTGCCTCCCGCTGTTTGCTTAGAAATTCTAGGGACAATTAGGAGGCCTGCGTCTTGTGACCGTAGCGTACGTATTGGTATGTACGGCAGGACCAACTCGGAAAGATAGGTAGGAGCAAGCCCATGTAACGCTTTATAGGTTAACAGTAAAACCTTGAAATCAGCCCTTGCCTTAACAGGAAGCCAGTGTAGGGAAGCTAGCACTGGAGTAATATGATCAAATTTCTTGGTTCTAGTCAGGATTCTAGCAGCCGTATTTAGCACTAACTGAAGTTTATTTAGTGCTTTATCCGGGTAGCCGGAAAGTAGAGCATTGCAGTAGTCTAACCTAGAAGTAACAAATGCATGGATTAATTTTTCTGCATCATTTTTGGACAGAAAATTTCTGATTTTTGCAATGTTACGTAGATGGAAAAAAGCTGTCCTTGAAACAGTCTTGATATGTTCGTCAAAAGAGAGATCAGGGTCAAGAGTAACGCCGAGGTCCTTCACAGTGGGTGTGATGTGTTAGCACATAGACAGAGAGCACTAGTGCATTGGTCGCGGTTAAACCACTGTGAAGACTGCACTGCACTGCCACAGTCCCTCCTACTGATGATGTCACACTAGCAGGCTGGAGCAGTGGAGCTGAGTGGATTCAGTGGAATCTGAACAGAATATTCAGATTCTCATAACTGAGGTCTACCTACACTGTAACAAACTGATGTACATTTACAGCAAAAATCTCAGTTAGCTACTAGAAATCTGTATTACAGTACAGTAATGTAAAGAGCAATGCATTATGGGGGTCCAATGGCATTCTGACACACTGTTAGCAATTGCTGTAGTTTTACATGACAGTGTTACAGTAAAGTACAGTATTAGTACTGTTTGGCTGTACACACACACTCACGCACACACACATACACGCACACACACACACACAAACACACACACACACACACACACACTCACATTGGTCATCAGAGAGACATTTCCTGTGCAGGAGAGTGTGTTGCTGTCAACCTCCTCCATCTCTGAGGAAACAGATTTATGACCAATCATTAAAGTGTGTCATTATGAAGTGCCCTGTTCTCCTGATACAGAGCACCAAGCAGACACACCACTGGTCAAACACTTCATACACACCAGGCAATTCTAGACACCAAAAATATATCTTATTTTTTTTAGAATACTACTGTCATGCTTGTCGACTCGGCTTGGGTCTAAAAGAGTAAGCACAACCTGTTTCACGAGTGTCCACAGAAGATGGTACTCATTATTTTCAGATTATCTCAACCATTATGCAAATGAATCTGTATACCATGTCTGCTCAATGCCTGCCCTCACAACACACACATGTACATACACACACTCATACACGCTGCAGAAAAACGAAACCCAAAGCTAAGCACTCATAAAACTTGAATAAAACCTCAATTTCCATGAAGATGCCTTACTTGTCTTTCTCTGAGACAGATGGTGGAGCAGGCATGTATATATTTTACATTTTATCCCACCCAGATTGAGGCCGGGGATACTAAAAAAAAACATAAAAATCTAAGATGAGCGGATAGAGCTAATAATATAATCATTGGAAACACCTGCAAAGCGTGCAGATGGGTGATTTGAGGCGGCTGGTCCATCAGTACCATGGTCCCGCCTCCCCATATGGAGAGTTGTGATGGCAGGGCCTCAGACGCTCAGCCTGCTTCCCTCACACAGTCCTCACACAGCCTGCGAGGAGCAAATCCATAGAGCACTGGGGTGCGCTGCCGTGTGTCACAGCCTATCCGGTCCCCCCTGCAGAATCAGTGCAGGTACTGTCCCGCTCACCACACCACCCGCTGCCAAGTATGTGTCAGGCTCCCTCCCCCTCTCTTTTTATCTCCCCCTCTTTCCTTCTCTCTTCCTCTGTCTATGTCCGTCCTATTCCCTTCCACCCTCACCCCACAAGTGCTGTTGGAATTTCAAGGGAAATCAGTGCTGGATTTCGACCTTCATGAATTTGATTCCAGCATGTGCTTTCTCTTACCATTAGGGGTCATTCCACTCATTCCACATTCCGTTGCTTAATTATTTGACCAGGTATATTGACAGAAATAAACTAATCTTTTGTACACCAAAGACCCGGGAAAGAGTTGCAGGGTAGAAGAGAAGAATGTGCCTATTTTATAGCTATAAAAATAGTAGCTTGCGATATGTTTCTTTTTTTTTAAGTAGCTCTCATGCTAGAAAAGGTTGAAGACCTTTGCTTTAGATGCTGTGACACCCTGTGGAGATTGGGCCTGGGTGATCAGGTGACTGTAAACTTGGTATCATTTGATTGGTCAATGGTGATTGGTTTAGGTATAGAATAGTTACACCTTCAGATGTGATAAATGGAATGAAAACCCTTTGTTCTGTCTCTTATCCTGTACCCAGTCCATGGAGGAAGGTTGCATGATGCATGATCAATTCACATTTCCAAGGTTTCAAGACTGTTGGCCTCATAGGCATCTCTTTGTTCATGTTTTGTCTTATAAGTTAACCTTAGGTTGTACTGTATATGCCTAGAAGTGTAAAGTCCATGGGGAATAAGAGCACCTCCTCCCAGCTGCCCACTGCACTGAGGCTAGGAAACACTGTCACCACCGCGATAATCGAGAATTTCAACATGCATTTCTCCACGGCTGGCCATGCATTCCTCCTGGCTACCAGAAGCCCGGCCAACAGCTCCACACCCCCCGCAGCTACTTGCCCAAGCCTCCCAAGCTTCTCTTTCACCCAAATCCAGATAGCAGATGTTCTGAAAGAACTGCAAAACCTATATCTCCCTCACTAACTTTAAGCATCAGCTATCTGAGCAGGTCACCGATCGCTGCAGCTGTACACATCCCATCTGTAAATAGCCCATCCAACTACCTACCTCATCCCCATATTGTTTTTATTTTTTTAAAAATGCTCTTTTGCACACCAGTATTTCTACTTGCACATCATCATCTGCACATCTATCACTCCAGTGTTAATTTGCTAAATTGTAATTACTTTGCTACTATGGCCTATTTATTTCCTTACCTCCTTACTCCATTTGCACACTCTGTATATAGATTTTTCTCTTTTTTATTGACTGTACTTTTGTTTATACCATGTGTAACTCTGTGTTGTTGTTTTTTGTTGCACTGCTTTGCTTTATCTTGGCCAGGTCGGAGTTGTAAATGAGAACTTGTTCTCAGCTTGCCTACCTGGTTAAATAAAGTTTTTTTTTTTGTTTTTTTTAATAAGTATGCTTCGTTGATGTCAGTATTGCTTTGTAACTTAAGAGTTATGCCTTGTAGGTGAATCAATTTATTTTACAATGATTTTAAATGTACTTGAATCAATTTATTTTACAATGATTTTAAATGTACTTGCTTTGATATTGGCTTCTCATGACCATTCCTTGATCTTAGTCAGCTAAACACATAATACTTGTTTAATGGAGTCAGATAAACATTTTAGTAGGCTCATTGTGGGTCGCGTGTGAGGTGTATTAATACGCATATCTATCACATTTTACCCCAATACAGTAATATGTGTAGAATTGCAGGAAAATCGTTTTAAAATGCTAAATTCTTTCAGCCTCATTGCAAAATATGCAGAATAGCACAAGATTAGATGAAATCTGATACGCTACTGGGCCATTATGGCATTCAACACCGACAAGAGAACAAAGGAGAATATTAAAACAGTTGCCGTAGTAATATTTAGTGAAGCAAATTTGAGACCATGATCATGACATTTCTTGAAATTGACATTTGATCCCTTGGAGAGAAGAACCGTTGGTGGACAGTACTTGTGTTGTTGATGATGCGTCATCATGAGGATCCCGTTTCACCTATGGGCCGGTGAGTGAGTCGATAGCTCAACCTGTTGTTTGTTCCTCACTCGCTGTAATAGGTTATGCTTTCAATATGTTTCTACGCGTAAACCTTCTCCCTCTTATCTCTCCTGGCTAGTCAAACAAGCCTGGAGAATAGGGAATAAATCTCCAAAATGAGAAACGCTGGTCCATGACAAGCCCGTCGGCCATTTGTCTAACGTCCAGACCTCCTCTACAATCTCCTGTAGAAGACCCCCATGAGTTAATCTCCCTGGGATCTCACCATCGCCTGATTTATACCTTTATTTAATCATCTTTTAGGAAGCAATTACCAAGTTGTTTTCATGCAGCCCACACAAAAAAAATATATACACTCTGAAGAGAAATCTCTTTGAAGATGTCAGAAGAAAGTGAGCACAACTCAGTGGTGTCATCAATTTTATGGTGAGGCGATATTTTGTTTAAGGAGTCACAAAGAAGAGACACTCCTGGCTGTTGCTGTCACAAAGTGATAACTTTGGAGGCGTCTCAAGAGCGACTGACATTGAGATGCACTTTAAAGAGGGAACCAGGTTATTTACACTCATCTGTCCTGCAGACAGTCAACTTCCTTCAGTTTATAGAGGAGCTTTGAAGGACCTCCGGTCACCAAATATGTTGTTGTACTCCATAACAGTATGTTATTGAAAGCCAACAGATCCATATTTGATTGTTGAGACAATTGCAGTATGGTCCTGTTTCTTTGCAACAAATAATATTTTACAAACACTGTACAAAGGATTGGCATTATAATTGAATTAGGATTGCATTTGATTATGGATTGACATGTTTTGTGCTATTATCATACATTTTCTGGTATACACAAAAACACAAGTTCAAACATGCAGTGACATAATACACTTGCATACACACTGGTACACACTGGTGACACATGGTACTGTAGTTGATTAGTGCCTTGTTGCAATGTTCAGATTAGATTTTGTCTTTTTTTAAATTTTGACTATCGGATGCAACCTGGCCCTGTCGTTCACGGACCAATAACAAGTGCAGTCGTCAAGGACGGTGCTGTCGCTTCACATTAAGTGACACGTAAATCCACAGTGGGTGGAGAGACGCTATTCCGGAGGCATGGGCCTGACATAAATTCACCGTGAAAAGTCTCTGTCTTCGGCTACATGGTCCAAAGGACAGTCTTACCTACTGTAGCTGTGAAAACCGGGTTAACTATCTACACACATACACGCACCCATGCATAAACACACACGCAGGACGTTATGGAGTTACGTAATGCAAATATACGGAGGATCGAAACAGTCTCAGGCTTGAGGAACGTGTAGATCTTAATTGATCGTACCCTTGGATTAAACAAAAGCAAGTTTTCATTACTTACAAAACAGCTGCATCTCAAAAAACAACGCACTTCAAACTGTACACGTGCAGATGTGCACGCCTTGTGACTATGACGACAAAGGAAATAAGAAAGAAAAAAACATAACTGTCTTTAAGAGAATTTATTGCATGCGACTTCCACACGAAAGTGGATATTGATAAGGAAAAAAAGTTTTGTAAATACTTTCACTCATTTAAGTGTAACGTGGAAGAAATTGCCTCGTGTGCTGGAAAGCTTTTCATTTTAATCAGGAGGAAAGGCAGCCGTCATAATATTTAAAATTAGACTTTAATATTTCATTCTCGATGTGAGGGTTTATTCTCATTAAACAGCCAAGGCTTTTTTCTGTATCTTCAAATGTCAGAGAGAGAACGGGAGAATTAACCAACATTTACTCTTTAGGAGAAGCTCTTAAGATGATGTCCTATGTCAAATATCCTAACATGTGTCATTTGTTGGCTTTAGAACACAGGCTTAAGCATACATAAATGGCTGTACATTAGTAATAAGAAGATTTTTCAGTTTTATTTCACAATGGAATGTCCACGTTGCAGATTTTTCTTTACCAATTTAGTCGCAAGAACCATGTAGAGTTATGTGAAACACCAATGAGTGGTGAAGGATCTTATCAAGTTTGTTTGATGTTCACTTTGTAGCTCCACGTGTGTACTTCAGTGTTATCCGCCATATGGTATCTATTGAAACGTCCCCCTCCCTCTCCTATAACACATGGATAGCCCACGCAAACACCCCCTTGCCCACCGGGAATGGAGCATTGCTATTGGTTTATCACTGTCCAGTGTGCAATGGCCACAGTAATTAGAAAAGCTTGGGCATGCATTTGCAGTGTCCTGGTTAGGTCCGGATCACCAATAACAGCATTTATTGTTTTCTAATCAGGGGCCCTTTGGCTGCTCCGATCAGTCAGTAAATAATGGAGATGTCAATACTTTCAGCCCCATGTCTCACAGCCCCCGCTCCCTCGCAACATAAAAACCCTCATTAATCACACATTACGTTTGAAAAGAGTTCAAACTGTCAAGCTCTGAAACCACGCTCCCCACCCGCCCCCCTTTAACACCCAGCTCCCCCTACATTAGTGGTCAACCAGCCAAAATCTCCTCTCGTCATGTAGGCACTTCCATTGATTAGCACTTCTAGCCTCTGTTCTGGACCAGGAATTACCCTTCTAATCTTGTAGTGAGTTATTTGCTGGAGACCAATCACCCTGATCAGGCATATTGCCCTCTCTGTAGCAGTGTGAACTTGATGTCCTGAGAGCACCCGCTTTGCTATTTTTCTTATTCATTATGATCCACAAGGACAGGGTCCATTGCATATGATCGCTTTATCCATGTCAAGTGTTGCAAACTAGATTTGGAGTTCATTGTGTTCCAGAGGCACTGCAATCCAAGATAAAGGTCCCACGCACAGGCTCTGGCAACTCAACATTGCTTGACTGCCATTATGTCCAGTGAAGAATCATGAGCACTCACCAACAGGATTAGCCCAATTGCCACTGTTAGCAAGTAACACTGTAATAACAGTGACGGGAAACTAGCTCAAGAAAGCTAGCTCAAGGATCATGTCACTGATTTAGAAGCTAATGAAATGTAAAGCTAGTCTACTGAGGAAAAAGACAGACATACTGTAGTCATCATTTTTTTTAAACACTTTCGGTTCCTGCTATATATTACTTATTGTGTGCCTCAGGTTTTTGTGTTGTTTCTAATGCTCCAAAATGTTTCCCCATAATTAGGTTGAGAACCACATGAAAGCTATATGTTACTGTACAGGAAGTGATTCAACATTCCCCCCTGTCAAACATGTTTCTCCTTCGCAGCTCTAATGAGATTTAGGGTTTAACATCAACTTTAACATAAACTGCTGTTTAGATTAGTTTCCCTCCATTTGGCAAGCCTTTGAAAAAAAATAAAAATAATGAGTGACTCCCCCTCTATGTCTGATCTCTGTCTGTCATTTACTTACTTCTCCACATCATGAACTCATTAGTGACCTGCCCTACAGTACAGGATATGATCTTGGATACTGGAGCCTGTGACGACAGTTCTCCTGCAGCCATTTTGGAGCAGCTCAGGTCTAAGAGAGTTGGTTATCTTCAAATCATTCACTCAACCATTTTGTCATGATTTTGAGCAAGATAATAGATGTTTCAGTGGCCGTGTCCGAATACCCATGCTAGCGTAATACATACTTAAACTGCATACTATGTACTCATTGTGGGATACTATTTAGCACGTACCGTAGTAAAAAGTATACAGTATGCCACGGCCGCAACTCAGTAGCGGCTCCTGACTGGCTGAGTAGGTGAGGCGGGGCCGAGTGAGTGGGGAATTTTCCAAATTCAACAGACATGCATCACAATAACCAGCCTGATAATTGCTAATTTCCAATTAAATGAATTTCTCTAAACTCTGAATAGGATAAGAATGGAGTTATTGGCCTACTCAGGCTGATTACTGGCAGACTATCACATTCGACCTATACCGTAGTAGACCATATAGCTCCTCTATCCTATTTAAAAAGGACTAAAGACAGAAAAAAATGATATTGGTTCCTTTTCAACATATTTATTAGTGAAATCAAAGTGCTGTAAAATACAGTAGATAAATTAAATCAAATAGACTAGTACACACACCAGGGAAGTTAGAAACCAATATACACAGGCAGTTAGGAAAGCAAAGGCTAAATTTTTCAAACAGAAATTTGCATCCTGGAGCACAAACTCCAAAAAGTTCTGGGACACTGTAAAGTCCATGGAGAATAAGAGCACCTCCTCCCAGCTGCCCACTGCACTGAGGCTCGGAAACACTGTCACCACCGATAAATCTACGATAATCGAGAATTTCAATAAGCATTTATTGCTTTCCACCTGGTTACCCCTACCCCGGTCAACAGCTCTGCACCCCCCACAGCAACTTGCCCAAGCCTCCCCCATTTCTCCTTCACACAAATTCAGATAGCTGATGTTCTGAAAGAGCTGCAAAATCTGGAACCCTACAAATCAGCTGGCCTAGACAATCTGGGCCCTCCCTTTCTAAAATTATCTGCCGCAAATGTTACATTCCCTATTACTAGCCTGTTCACCCTCTCTTTCATATCATCTGAGATCCCTAAAGATTGGAAAGCTGCCGCGTTCATCCCCCTCTTCAAAGGGGGAGACACTCTAGACCCAAACTGTTACAGGCCTATATCTATCCTACCCTGCATTTCTAAAGTCTTCAAAAGTTAACAAACAGATCACCGACCATTTCGAATCCCACCGTACCTTCTCCACTATGCAATCCGGTTTCCGAGCTAGTCATGGGTGCACCTCAGCCATGCTCAAGGTCCTAAACGATATCATAACTGCCATCGATAAAAGACAGTACTGTGCAGCCGTATTCATCGACCTGGCCAAGGCTTTCAACTCTGTCAATCACCGCATTCTTATTGGCAGACTATTGACAGCCTTGGTTTCTCAAATGACTGCCTCGCCTGGTTCACCAACTACTTCTCAGATAGAGTTCGGTGTGTCAAATCGGAGGGCCTGTTGTCCGGACCTCTGGCAGTCTCTATGGGGGTGCCACAGGGTTCAATTCTCAGGCCAACTCTTTTCTCTGCATACATCAATGATGTCGCTCTTGCTGATGGTGATTCTCTGATCCACCTCTACGCAGAGGTGCACCATTCTGTATACTTCTGGCCCTACTTTGGACATTGTGTTAACAAACCTCCAGACGAGTTTCAATGCCATACAACACTCCTTCCGTGGCCTCCAACTGCTCTTAAATGCAAGTAAAACTAAATGCATGCTCTTCAACCGATCACTGCCCGCACCCGTCTAGCATCACTACTCAGGACGGTTCTGACTTAGATTATGTGGACAACTACAAATACAGTGGGGCAAAAAAGTATTTAATCAGCCACCAATTGTGCAAGTTCTCCCACTTAAAAAGATGAGAGAGGCCTGTAATTTTCATCATAGGTACACTTCAACTATGACAGACAAAATGAGGAAAAAAAATCCAGAAAATCACATTGTAGGATTTTTAATGAATTTTTGCAAATTATGGTGGAAAATAAGTATTTGGTCAATAACAAAAGTTTATCTCAATACTTTGTTATATACCCTTTGTTGGCAATGACAGAGGTCAAACGTTTTCTGTAAGTCTTCACAAGGTTTTCACACACTGTTGCTGGTTTTTGGCCCATTCCTCCATGCAGATCTCCTCTAGAGCAGTGATGTTTTGGGGCTGTTGCTGGGCAACACGGACTTTCAACTCCCTCCAAAGATTTTCTATGGGGTTGAGATCTGGAGACTGGCTAGGCCACTCCAGGACCTTGAAATGCTTCTTACGAAGCCACTCCTTCGTTGCCCGGGCTGTGTGTTTGGGATCATTGTCATGCTGAAAGACCCAGCCACATTTCATCTTCAATGCCCTTGCTGATGGAAGGAGGTTTTCACTCAAAATCTCACGATACATGGCCCCATTCATTCTTTCCTTTACACGGATCAGTCGTCCTGGTCCCTTTGCAGAAAAACAGCCCCAAAGCATGATGTTTCCACCCCCATGCTTCACAGTAGGTATGGTGTTCTTTGGATGCAACTCAGCATTCTTTGTCCTCCAAACACGACGAGTTGAGTTTTTACCAAAAAGTTATATTTTGGTTTCATCTGACCATATGACATTCTCCCAATCTTCTTCTGGATCATCCAAATGCTCTCTAGCAAACTTCAGACGGGCCTGGACATGTACTGGCTTAAGGAGGGGGACACGTCTGGCACTGCAGGATTTGAGTCCCTGGCGGCGTAGTGTGTTACTGATGGTAGGCTTTGTTACTTTGGTCCCAGCTCTCTGCAGGTCATTCACTAGGTCCCCCCGTGTGGTTCTGGGATTTTTGCTCACCGTTCTTGTGATCATTTTGACCCCACGGGGTGAGATCTTGCGTGGAGCCCAGATCGAAGGAGATTATCAGTGGTCTTGTATGTCTTCCATTTCCTAATAATTGCTCCCACAGTTGATTTCTTCAAACCAAGCTGCTTACCTATTGCAGATTCAGTCTTCCCAGCCTGGTGCAGGTCTACAATTTTGTTACTGGTGTCCTTTGACAGCTCTTTGGTCTTGGCCATAGTGGAGTTTGGAGTGTGACTGTTTGAGGTTGTGGACAGGTGTCTTTTATACTGATAACAAGTTCAAACAGGTGCCATTAATACAGGTAACGAGTGGAGGACAGAGGAGCCTCTTAAAGAAGAAGTTACAGGTCTGTGAGAGCCAGAAATCTTGCTTGTTTGTAGGTGACCAAATACTTATTTTCCACCATCATTTGCAAATCAATTCATAAAAAATCCTACAATGTGATTTTCTGGATTTTTTTTTTTCATTTTGTCTGTCATAGTTGAAGTGTACCTATGATGAAAATTACAGGCCTCTCTCATCTTTTTAAGTGGGAGAACTTGCACAATTGGTGGCTGACTAAATACTTTTTTGCCCCACTGTACCTAGGTGTCTGGTTAGATTGTAAACTCTCCTTCCAGACTCACATTAAGCATCTCCAATCCAAAATTAAATCTAGAATCGCCTTCCTATTTCGCAACAAAGCATCCTTCACTCACGCTGCCAAACATACCCTCGTAAAACTGACCATCCTACCGATCCTCGACTTCGGAGATGTCATTTACAAAATAGCCTCCAACACTCTACTCAACAAATTGGATGTAGTCTATCACAGTGCCATCCGTTTTGTCACCAAAGCCCCGTATACTACCCATCACTGCTACCTGTATGCTCTCGTCGGCTGGCCCTCGCTTCATATTCGTCGCCAAACCCACTGGCTCCAGGTCATCTATAAGTCTTTGCTAGGTAAAGCCCCACCTTATCTCAGCTCACTGGTCACCATAGCAGCACCCACCCATAGCACGCGCTCCAGCGGGTATATTTCACTGGTCACCCCCAAAGCCAACACTTCTTTTGCCCACCTTTCCTTCCAGTTCTCTGCTGCCAATGACTGGAATGAATTTCAAAAATCACTGAAGCTGGAGACTTATATCTCCCTCAATAACTTTAAGCATCAGCTGTCAGAGCAGCTTACCGATCATTGCACCTGTACACAGCCCATCTGTAAATAGCCCACCCAACTACCCCATCCCCATATTGTTATTTTTTTTTTTGCTCCTTTGCACCCCAGTATCTCTACTTGCACATTCATCTTCTGCACATCTATCACTCTAGTGTTTAATTGCTAAATTGTAATTATTTTGCCAGTATGGCCTAATTATTGCCTTACCTCCATAATCTTACTACATTTGCACACACTGTATTTAGACTTTTCTATTGTGTTATTGACTGTACGTTTGTTTATTCCATGTGTAACTCTGTGTTGTTTGTGTCGCACTGCTTTCCTCTATCTTGGCCAGGTCGCAGTTGTAAATGAAAACTTGTTCTCAACTGGCCTACCTGGTTAAATAAAGAAGAAAAAGAAGAAAACTTTTCAATGTTAGTGAAGGCTGTTTAACAGTCTGATGGCCTTGAGATAGAAGCTGTGTTTCAGTCTCTCGGTCCCAGCTTTGATGCACCTGTACTGACCTCGCCTTCTGGATGATAGCGGGGTGAACAGGCAGTGGCTCGGGTGGTTGTTGTCCTTGATGATCTTTTTGGCCTTCCTGTGACATCGGGTGCTGTAGGTGTCCTGGAGGGCAGGTAGTTTGCACCCGGTGGTGCGTTGTGCAGACCTCACCACCCTCTGGAGAGCCTTGCGGTTGTGGGCGGAGCAGTTGCCGTACCAGGCGGTGATGCAGCCCGACAGGATGCTCTCGATTGCGCATCTGTAAAAATGTGTGAGTGTGTTTGGTGACCAACCAAATTTCTTCAGTCTCTTGAGGTTGAAGAGGTTCTGTTGCACCTTCTTCACCACGTTGTCTGTGTGGGTGGACCATTTCAGTTTGTCTGTGATGTGTACGCCCAGGAACTTAAAACTTTCCACCTTCTCCACTACTGTCCCTTCGATGTGGATAGGGGGCTGTACCCTCTGCTGTTTCCTGAAGTCCACAATCATCTCCTTTGTTTTGTTGACGTTGAGTGTGAGTTTTTTTTCCTGTCACCACACTCCAAGGGCCCTCACCTTCTCCCTGTAGGCCGTCTCGTCGTTGTTGGTAATCAAGCCTACCACTCTAGTGTCGTCTGCAAACTTGATGATTGAGTTGGAGGTGTGCATGGCCACGCAGTCATGGGTGAACAGGGAGTACAGGAGAGGGCTGAGAACGCGCCCTTGTGGGGCCCCAGTGTTGAGGATCAGCGGGGTGGAGATGTTATTTCCTACCCTCACCACCTGGGGGGCGGTCCGTCAGAAAGTCTAGGACTCAGTTGCACAGGGCGGGGTCGAGACCCAGTATTTGACAGCCTTGAGGTTAGCCTAGCATCGTGCGACACCGAGAGAGAATTGCTTGAGGAAGATTAAAGAGTTCATGTTTCCATGGGATATCGGTTACTACTAAGGTGTACCGTCTGCATTGATAGCTGTGCTTGCTGTGGCTCTTGTGAGGAAACCTGCACGGAACTGCCACTTCACTGAGGGAATATCTACGAGTAGTGAGTAACCACAATGGTGGGGTGCTTTGGGACTTTATGTGTGTCGTCATTTTTTTTTAGCTCCAACGCGCGCCAACGGGGTTAAGCAAGCTCGAAATAATTTGGACATGGGTTGTGCCCGACTCATTGGGGTTTATTATTTTTTATTTATTTTTATGTGGTGCATTGAACATGTAATAATACACATCTTGAACCTTATGTATGTTGCCTTGGAGTCATTTCCTGTTTCAATTTCATTTAATGCATGGGAAAGCATATCCTCATACAATAACAAAAATATATAATCATTCTATCTGAAGTTAATACCCTATTTGTCACCACCCTAGAGAGTTTACAATAGGGATTCTTATTGCCCTTCTCACCTAACATCCCATGCTGTTGAGATATTCTACGTATGGTAATATCGTGAGAATCAAATTCGAGCCTGGTGAGAGGGTTACATATACATCCGAGAAGACTGAACTATACCAAATCGTTTGACCTAGTAACACCGGATTAAAAAAAATAATAATATTGATTGATTATGAAATAATGAAACATTTGAATAACATTCCACCCATGAGGCCACTAGATGGCAATTTGATCATTTGACTGCAATAAGGGGCCACGGTATACTCGATTTTCGAAATGTCGCATACCATTTTTTCACGTACTCAAACAGCCTACTATTTAGGACAAAAGTATGGGTATTCAGACACGACCTGTTTCTCTTGTTTTCTGCATGTTGTCCCATTTTAAAATTGTATCACAGAATTCAGTCTCATTCTTAGTATGCTGATCAGTTTAAGGAGCAGTAGTGGTTGTGATTTAAACACCTCACATAGTTGATGCTGATTATAATGTCATAAGCAGAGAGCTGGGGCGATATTCCACTTCCCATCGCAACAAAAGTATACATTTTTTGGGGTCATTATTTTCTATCATTCAAGGAATACCATAGTTCATGTGAGTTCTGGACAGCAACTAAATTCTGCTGATTATTCATCCATCCCTCCCTCTCTTTTCCAGATAAAGATCTGTGGACATGATGCTGCACATGGAACATGCTGTGGGATGCACTCCACTCCACACATACCAAAGAGACATGCACCCCTGCACTGCTTAAACATTGAGTCAGGAAATAGATTTGAAAAAAGTGCCATTTCCTCCCTCTTCCTCCTTCCTCCATGCTCACTGATGATGAAAAGACCACCGCTGACGGGCGAAGCAGAAAGACATTTTTCAACTTAAATGCCCAGAGGTTATGTACCATAATATTCAGTCAAAAATGAACCACCTCTACCATGGGCCTGTCTGGGACTGTGCGCTGAGACTGGGACTGTCTGGGACTGTCTGGGACTGTAGTACTGAGACCATGCGAGGTGATTCCATGGAGTTGAGATTCTTCCAGCATGGCTGCAATGTTGCTATGAATACTACATTTTCACATCACAAGAACCAGTGCCAACCTAAATGGAGCCTCTTCTTTCTGTTTCCATTCATCCGCTGAGAGATATTGACAGAAGCCATAACCAAATCTGTAAATCAGCCGCTTAGGCACACAATCAGAATGATCAACATTAAAAAAATGCACATTCCTGTACACAAAACATGACATAGAAATAGACTGACCAGGTCAATAGAGGTGAAAGCTATGATCCCTTATTGATGTCAGTTGTGAAATGCACTTCAATCAGTGTAGATGAAGGGGAGGAGACAGGTTAAAGAAGGATTTTTAAGCCTTGAGACAACTGAGACAATGGATTGTGTATGTATGCCATTCAGAGGGTGAATGGGCAAGACAAACCAGTCTGTTCAACCTCTCTTTCGTTTCGTCCGAGATCCCTAAAGATTGGAAAGCTGCCGCGGTCATCCCCCTCTTCAAAGGGGGTGGCACTCTAGACCCAAACTGTTATAGACCTATATCTATCCTACCCTGCCTTTCTAAAGTCTTTGAAAGCCAAGTTAATAAACAGATCACTGACCATTTCGAATCCCACCGTACCTTCTCCGCTTTGCAATCCGGTTTCCGAGCTGGTCACGGATGCACCTCAGCCACGCTCAAGGTACTAAACGATATCATAACCGCCATCGATAAAAGACAGTACTGTGCAGCCGTCTTCATCGACCTGGCCAAGGCTTTCGATTCCAAATGCATGCTTTTCAACCGTTCGCTGCCCTACAAATACCTAGGTGTCTGGCTAGACTGTAAACTCTCCTTCCAGACTCATATCAAACATCTCCAATCCAAAATTAAATCTAGAATCGGCTTTCTATTCCGCAACAAAGCCTCCTTCACTCACGCCGCCCAACTTATCCTAGTAAAACTGACTATCCTACCGATCCTCGGCTTCGGCTTTGTCATCTACAAAATAGCCTCCAATACTCTACTCAGCAAATTGGATGTAGTCTATCACAGTGCCATCCGTTTTGTTACCAAAGCACCTTATACCACCCACCACTGCGACCTGTATGCTCTAGTCGGCTGTCCCTCGCTACATATTCGTCGCCAGACCCACTGGCTCCAGGTCATCTATAAGTCTATGCTAGGTAAAGCTCCGCCTTATCTCAGCTCACTGGTCACGATAACAACACCCACCCATAGCACGCGCTCCAGCAGGTATATCTCACTTGTCATCCCCAAAGCCAACACCTCCTTTGCCCACCTTTCCTTCCAGTTCTCTGCTGCCAGTGACTGGAACAAATTGCAAAAATCGCTGAAGCTGGAGACTTACATTTCCCTCACTAACTTTAAACATCAGCTATCTGAGCAGCTAACCGATCGCTGCAGCTGTACATAGTCTATCTGTAAATAGCCCACCCAATCTACCTACCTCATCCCTATATTGATTTCATTTACTTTGCTGCTCTTTTGCATACCAGTATCACTACTTACACACCATCATCTGCTCATCATCATCTGCTCATCTATCACTCCAGTGTTAATCTGCTAAATTGTCATTACTTTGCTACTATGGCCTATTTATTGCCTTACCTCCTCATGCCATTTGCACACTCTGTATATAGACTTTCTTTATTTTCTATTGTGTTATTGACTGTATGTTTGTTTATTCCATGTGTATATCTGTGGTGTTGTTTTTGTCGCACTGCTTTGCTTTATCTTGGCCAGGTCGCAGTTGTAAATGAGAACTTGTTCTCAACTAGCTTACCTGGTTAAATAAAGGTGAAATTTAAAAAAAAATAAAAGTGCCTTTGAACGGGGTATGGTAGGTGCCAGAATAACTGGTTTGAGACGAGAACTGCAACGCTGCTGGGTTTTTCACACTCAATAGTTTCATGTGTGTATCAAGAATGTGTATCCAGCCAATTTGAAACCATTGTGGAAGCATTGGAGTCAACATGGGCCAGCATCCTTGTGGAACGCTTTCGACACATTGCAGAGTCCATGCCATGACGAATTGAAGCTGTTCTGAGGGCAAAAGGGGAGGGGGGTGGGAGTGTATGTATACACTACATGACCAAAGGTATGTGGACACCTGCTCGTCGAACATCTCATTCCAAAATCATGGGCATTAATATGGAGTTGGTCCCCCCTTCGCTGCTCTAACAGCCTCCATTCTTCTGGGAAGGCTTTCAAATAGATGTTGGAACATTGCTGCGAAGAATTGCTTCAATTCAG
This sequence comes from Salvelinus namaycush, assembly GCF_016432855.1. Classification (NCBI taxonomy): domain Eukaryota; kingdom Metazoa; phylum Chordata; class Actinopteri; order Salmoniformes; family Salmonidae; genus Salvelinus; species Salvelinus namaycush. The sequence continues at coordinate 55,829,585 of NC_052307.1, forward strand.
AAACAAGAGCAGTAGTGAGGTCAGGCACTGATGTTGGGCGATTAGTCCTGGCTCGCAGTCCCAAAGGAGTTCGATGGAGTTGAGGTCAGGGCTCTTTGCAGGCCAGTCAAGTTCTTCCACACCGATATCGACAAACCATTTCTGTATGGACCTCGCTTTTGTGCAGGGGTTATTGTCATGCTGTAACAGGACAGGGCCTTCCCCAAACTGTTGCTACAAAGTTGGAAGCACAGAATATGCAGAATATGCTGTAGTGTTAAGATTCCCCTTCATTGGAACTAAGGGGCCTAGCCCAAAACATGAAAAACAGCCCCAGACCATTATTCCCCCTCCACCAAACTTTACAGTTGCCAATATGCATTCGGGCAGGTAGTGTTCTCCTGGCATCCGCCAAACCCAGATTCGTCTGTCGGACTGCCAGTTGGTGAAGCGTGATTCGTCACTCCAGAGAACGCGTTTCCACTGATCCAGAGTCCAATGGCGACAAGCTTTACAGCACTCCAGCCGACACTTGGCATTACGCATGGTGATCTTAGGCTTGTGTGTGGCTGGCTCACCACAAGGTGAGATCTTGTATGGAGCCCCAGACCGAGGGTGATTGACCGTCATCTTGAACTTCTTCCATTTTCTAATAATTGCGCCAACAGTTGTTGCCTTCTCACCAAGCTGCTTGCCTATTGTCCTGTAGCCCATCCCAGCCTTGTGCAGGTCTACACTTTTATCCCTGATGTCCTTACACAGCTCTCTGGTCTTGGCCATTGTGGAGAGGTTGGAGTTTGTTTGATTGAGTGTGTGGACAGGTGTCTTTTATACAGGTAACGAGTTCAAACAGGTGCAGTTAATACAGGTAATGAGTGGAGAACAGGAGGGCTTCTTAAAGAAAAACTAACAGGTCTGTGAGAGCCGGAATTCTTACTGATTGGTAGGTGATCAAATACTTATGTCATGCAATAAAATGTAAATTAATTACTTAACAATCATACAATGTGATTTTCTGGATTTTTGTTTTAGATTCCGTCTCTCACAGTTGAAGTGTACCTATGATAAAAATTACAGACCTCTACATGCTTTGTAAGTAGGAAAACCTGCAAAATCGGCAGTGTTTCAAATACTTGTTCTCCCCACTGTATATATACAGTACCAGTCAAAAGTTGGACACAGCTACTCATTCAATGGTTTTTCTTTATTTTTACTATTTTCTACATAGTAGAAAAATAGGGAAGACATCACAACTATGAAATAACACATATGGAATCATATAGTAACCAAAAAAGTGTTAAACAAATCAAAATATATTTTATATTTGAGATTTTTTAAAGTAGCCACCCTTTGCCTTGATGATAGCATTGCACACTCTTGGCATTCTCTCAACCAGCTTCATGAGGTAGTCAGCTGGAATGCATTTCAATTAACAGGTGTGCCTTGTTAAAAGTTAATTTGTTGAATTTCTTTCCTTCTTAATGCGTTTGTGTTGCCAATCAGTTGTGTTGTGACAAGGTAGGGGTGGTATACAGAAGATAGCCCTATTTGGTAAAAGACCAAGTCCATATTATGGCAAGAACAGCTCAAATAAGCAAACAGAAATGACAGTTTATCATTACTTTAAGACATGAAAGTCAATTAAGAACTTTGAAAGTTTCTTCAAGTGCAGTCACAAAAACCATCAAGCGCTATGATGAAACTGGCTCTTATGAGGACCGCAAAAGGAAAGGAAGACCCAGAGTCACCTCTCCAGCAGAGGATAAGTTCATTAGAGCTGCCAGCCCCAAATAAATGCTTCACAGAGTTCTAGTAACAGACACGTCTCAACATCAACTGTTCAAAGGAGACTGCATGAATCAGGCCTTTGTGGTTTAATTGCTGCAATGAAACCACTACTAAAGGACACCAATAAGAAGAAGAGACTTGCTTGGGCCAAGAAACACAAACAATGGACATTAGACCAGTGAAAATCTGTCCTATGGTCTGATGAGTCTAAATTTGAGATTTTTGGTTCCAACTGCCATATCTTTGTGAGTAGCAGAGTAGGTGAACAGATTATCTCCGCATGCGTGGTTCCCAACGTGAAGGATGGAGGAGGTGGTGTGATGGTGTGGGAGTGCTTTGGTGGTGATACTGCCAGTGATTTATTTAGAATTCAAGGCATACTTAACCAGCATGGCTACCACAGCATTCTGCAGGGATACGCCATCCCATCTGGTTTGCGTTTAGTGGGACTGTCATTTTTTTTTCAACAGGACAATGACCTAACACACCTCCAGGCTGTTTAACCTGTTGAGGACAGAGGGCGCTGTTTTCACTTTGGGGGAAAATCGTGCCCAATTTAAACGGCCTCGTACTCAATTCTTGCTCGTACAATATGCATATTATTATTACTATTGGATAGAAAACACTCTCTAGTTTCTAAAACCGTTTGAATTATATCTGTGAGTAAAACAGAACTCCTTTTGCAGCAAACTTCCTGACAGGAAGTGGAAAATCTGAAATCGATGCACTGTTCTAGGGCCTGCCTATTAAAGTCCTCGATATTTATTAGAATACATGCACTTCATACGTCTTCCACTAGATGTCGACAAGCAGTGAGAGAAGAAATTGAGTGTGTAACTTGATCTGGGGTCGAATAATAGCTCTTGGCATGACGTGTCACCAGTTTCCTGTTTTCTGGAGAGCGCGAGAAGGGACCTGGATTTGCCTTCTGATAAGCTGTCGTTATGGACGACTAATATCTCCGGCTTTGATTTTATTTGATACATGTGACAATATCATCGTAAAGTATGTTTTTTCAATATAGTTTTATTAGATTATTGAAATTTATTCGGGACGTCAGGCGTGTTGCGTTGTGTGCCTTTGTTCAGGAAGGAGAGCTTAGCGCCACTTTGCTAGCTTTCCGTGCTAATTGACTGGAGAAGAGGACATTCTAAATCCAAACAACGATTGTTCCCGACAAAGGACCCCTTGTACAACATTCTGATGAAAGATCATCAAAAGTAGGACCCATTTTATGATGCTATTTCATATATCTGTCGAACATGTGAAATAGTCGTTTGCGCCCAGAGTTTGGGCACTCTCTCACTATACCTAAGCTGGATGTCGTAATGAAGTTATTTTTAGAATTCTAACACGGCGATTGCATTAAGAACTAGTGTATCTATCATTTCCTATACAACATGTATTTTCTAGTAACGTTTATGAATAGTTATTTGGTCAGAATAGTTGGAGTGTCATAAAAATATCCGCACATTCTGGGAAAAAGATGCTACGTTAGCACAATGTATAACCACTGATTTCAGCTCTAAATATGCACTTTTTCGAACAAAACATAAGTGTATGTATAACCTGATGTTATAGGACTGTCATCTGATGAAGGTTTATGAAGGTTAGTGAAAATTAATATCTTTTGCTGGTTTATTCCCTATCGCTAACGTGCCTATTGCTATCGCTAACGTGCCTTGATGAATGAATGCGGTAGTGTGGTAGGCTATTGTAGTAAGCTAATATAATGCTATATTGTGTTTTCGCTGTAAAACACTTAAATAATCGGAAATATTGGCTGGATTCACAAGATGTTTGTCTTTAATTTGCTGTACACCATCGATTTTTCAGAAATGTTTTATGATGAGTATTTAGGTATTTGACGTTGGTGTCTGTAATTACTCTGGCTGCTTCGGTTCTATTTCTGACGGTAGCTGTGATGGTAGCTGCAATGTAAAACTGATTTATACCTCAAATATGCACATTTTTTCGAACAAAACATAGATTTATTGTATAACATGTTATAAGACTGTCATCTGATGAAGTTGTTTCTTGGTTAGTTTGGTTGGTTCTTGGTTAGTTAGGTTGACTTTGTGCATGCTACCTGTGCTGTGAAAAATGTCTGTCCTTTTTTGTATTTGGTGGTGAGCTAACATAAATATATGTGGTGTTTTCGCTGTAAAACATTTTAAAAATCGGACATGTTGACTGGATTCACAAGATGTGTATCTTTCATTTGCTGTATTGGACTTGTTAATGTGTGAAAGTTAAATATTTCTAAAAAATATATTTTGAATTTCACGCTCTGCCTTTTCAGTGGAATGTGGGAGGAGTTCCGCTAGCGGAACGCCGGTGCCAGACAGGTTAACTGCTGCTACTCTCTGTTGTTATCATCTATGCATAGTCACTTTAATAACTCTACCCACATGTATATATCACCTCTACTAACCGGTGCCCCCACACATTGACTCTGTACCGGTACCCCCCTATATATAGTCTCGCTATTGTTATTTTACTGCTGTTCTTTAATTACTTACTAGTTACTTTTATTTCATATTCTTATCCGAATTTTGTATTTTTGTATTTAAAAAAAAAAACGTTTTAACTGCATTGTCGGTTAGGGGTTCGTAAGTAAGCATTTCACTGTTGTATTCAGCGCATTTGATTTGAAGTAATCACACCCCTGAGTCAATACATGCTACAATCCCCTTTGGTAGCGATTACAGCTGTGAGTTTTTCTGGGTAAGTCTCTAAGAGCTTTGCCCACCTGGATTGTACAATATTTGCACATTATTATTTTTTAATTCTTCAAGCTCTGACAAGTTGGTTGTTGATCATTGCTAGAAAGACAATTTCAATTCTTGCCATAGATCTTCAAGCCAATTTAACCTCTACTTCATCACCATCCCTGATCCGGGAGCATCCTCATCAGTAAAAAGCTGACTAGCATAGCCTAGCATAGCGCCACAAGTAAATACTAGCATATAAATATCATGAAATCACAAGTCCAATACAGCAAATGAAAGATACACATCTTGTGAATCCAGCCATCATTTCCGATTTTTAAAATGTTTTACAGCGAAAACACAATATGTATTTCTATTAGCTAACCACAATAGCAAAAGACTCAACCGCATATTTTCACCATTTTTTTACCGCATAGGTAGCTATCACAAAAACCGACCAAATAGAGATATAATTAGTCACTAACCAAGAAACAACTTCATCAGATGACCGTCTTATAACATGTTATACAATAAATCTATGTTTTGTTCGAAAATGTGCATATTTGAGGTATAAATCATAGTTTTACATTGCAGCTACAATCACAAATAGCACCGAAGCAGCAAGAATAATTACAGAGAGCACGTGAAATACCTAAATACTCATCATAAAACATTTATGAAAAATGCATGGTGTACAGCAAATGAAAGATAAACATCTTGTGAATCCAGCCAATATTTCTGATTTTTTAAGTGTTTTACAGCGAAAACACAATATAGCATTATATTAGCTTACCACAATAGTCAAACACACAACCGCATTTATTCACCGCATAGATAGCATTCGCAAAAACCAGCAAAAGATATAAAATTAATCACTAACCTTGCCCAACTTCATCAGATGACAGTCTTATAACATCATGTTACACAATACACTTATGTTTTGTTCGAAAATGTGCATATTTTGAGCTGCAAACCGTGGTTATACGTTGTGAATATGTAGCATCGATTCACCAAATTATCCGGAGATATTTTGGACAGTCACCTAATCTGACCAAAGAACTCAACATAAACTTTACTAAAAAATACATGTTGGACAGCAAATGAAAGATACACTAGTTCTTAATGCAATCGCCGTGTTAAATTTTTATAACTTTACCATAACAAACAGCTTACGTTATAGCGAGACAGCGCCCGCAAAAAGGAAGGAAAATAGGACTAAACATTTTCCACAGAAATACGAAATAACATCATAAATGGTTCTTACTTTTGCTGAGCTTCCATCAGAATCTTGTACAAGGAGTCCTTTGTCCAGAATAAATCGTTGTTTGGTTTTAGAATGTCCTCTTCTCCTGTCGAATTAGCAACCTTAGCTAGCCAAGTGGCGCGAAGATGTCCATCTTCACCTAACGCAGAGAACAGAAAACTCCAAAACTCTCGATAAACGTTGAATAATCTGATAAAACTATATTGAAAAAACATACTTTACGATGATATTATCACATGTATCAAATAAAATCAAAGCCGGAGATATTAGCCGTCTATACCGAACGCTTTTCAGAAGCCAATGCTGATGTCCTTCCCGCGCCTTGGTAGACAAAGGAAATAGTGGTCATGTCATTCCAAGAGCTCTTGTTCGACCTCAGATCAAGCTAGACACCCCATTCCACCTCCCACTGCCTGTTGATATCTAGTGGAAGGCGTATGAAGTGCATGTATATCCATAGATTTCAAGCAATTGAATAGGAAGGCCCTGGAACAGAGCCTCGATTTCAGATTTTTCACTTCCTGTCAGGAAGTTTGCTGCAAAATGAGTTCTGTTTTACTCACAGATATAATTCAAACGGTTTTAGAAACTTGAGAGTGTTTTCTATCCAATAGTAATAATAATATGCATATTGTACGATCTAGAATAGAGTATGAGGCAGTTTAATTTAGGCACGATTTTTTACAAAGTGAAAACAGCGCCCCCATATTGACAAGAATTAAGTCAAAACTGTAACTGGGCAACTCAGGAACATTCAATGTCATCTTGGTAAGCAACTCCAGTGTATATTTGGCCTTATGTTTTAGCTTATTATCCCGCTGAAAGGTGAATTTGTCTCCCATTGTCTGTTGGAAAACAGACTGAACTAGGTTTTCCTCTAGGATGTTACCTCTACTATTCTGTTAATCCTAAAAAAAAAAATCCCTAGTCCTTGCAGACAACAAGTATACCTATTCCTATTTGACTAAGCCATGCCTCATTGCCCGTCCAACATTTCCTCATCTCCCACCCCATCTAATGTGACTAGCCCCAATGCTTCTCCCTCTTTTTCCCCTGCCCAGCTACAAAGTTTCTCCCTGCAGGCAGTCACTGAGTCTGAGATGATAAAGGAGCTCCTTAAACTTGACCCCCCAAAAACATCTGGATCAGATGGCTTAGATCCTTTCTTCTTTAAGGTTGCAGCCCCTATCATTGCCACACCTATCTCTGACCTTTTTAACCTGTCTCTCCTCTCTCGGGAGGTTCCCAATGCTTGGAAGGCAGCCATGGTGCGTCAAGTTGATCCTAACTTTTATAGGCCAATTGTCACGACTTCCACCGAAGTCGGTCCCTCTCCTTGTTCGGGCGGCGTTCGGCGGTCAACGTCACCGGCTTTCTAGCCACCGCCAATCCACTGTTCATTTTCCATTTGTTCTGTCTTTGTCTTTCACACCTGGCTTCACTCAACCAATTACTTTTGTATTTTTTAACCCTCTGTTCCCCATGTTGTGTTTGTTAGTGATTGTTTATTGTAATTCGGTCCGTCTTTGTGGACTCGTGATGTTACTTTGTAAATTTGTCTTTTTGAGTAAAATACGTTGATTACACATATCTGCTGTCCTGCGCCTGACTCTCTACACCAGATACACACAGGACCCTTACACCAATTTTTATTTTGCCCTGTTTATCAAAGTGTTAGAAAAAGTAGTCAATAATCAACTGACTGGCTTTCTTGATGTCTATAGTATTCTATGGTATGCAATCTGGTTTCCTCTCAGGTTATGGATGTGTCACTGCAACCTTAAAGGTCCTAAATGATGTCACCATTGCCCTTGATTCTAAGCAATGTTATGCAGCTATTTTTATTGGCCTGGCCAAAGCTTTTGATATGGTAGACCATTCCATTCTAGTGGGCCGGCTAAGGAGTATTGGTGTCTCTGAGGGGTCTTTGGCCTGGTTTCCTAACTACCACTCTCAAAGAGTGCAGTGTATAAAGTCTGAACATCTGCTGTCTCAGCCACCTCCTGTCACCAAGGGAATACCCCAAGGCTCGATCCTAGGGGGAAGTTACTGCCTGAGCCATTTATATGCAGATGATACAGTCTTATACTCAGCTGGCCTTCCCCGGATTTTGTGTTAAACAATCTACAAATCTTTCATAGTGTCCAACAAGTTTTCACTGCCCTTAACCTTGTTCTGAACACCTCCAAAACAAAGGTAATGTGGTTTGGTGAGAAGAATGCTCCTCTCCCCACAGGTGTGATTATGACCTCTGAGGGTTTAGAGCTTGAGGTAGTCACCTCATACAAGTACTTAGGAGTATGGCTAGATGGTACACTGTCCTTCTCTCAGCACATATCAAAGCTGCTGGCTAAGGTTACATCTAGACTTGGTTTCCGCTATCGTAATCGCTCCTCTTTCTCCCCATCTGCCAAACTAACCCTGTTCTAGATGACCATCCTACCCGTGCTAGATTACAGAAACATAATTTATAGATCAGCAGGTAAGGGTGCTCATGAGAGGCGAAATGTTCTTCACCATTTGGCCATCAGATCTGCCACCGATGCTCCTTATAGGACACATCACTGCACTCTATACTCCTCTGTAAACTGGTCCTCTGTATACCTGTCACAAGACCCACTGGTTGATGCTTATTTATAAAAAACCCTTAGGCCTCACTCCCCCCTATCTGAGATACCTACTGCAGCCCTTATCCTCCACATACAACACCCATTTTGCCAGTCACGTTCTGTTAAAGGTCCCCAAAGCACACACATCCCTGGGTCGCTCATCTTTTCAGTTCGCTGTAGCTAGTGACTGGAACAAGCTGCAAAAAACACTCAAACTGGACAGTTTTATGTACCATGTTTTGTGCTGCATTGTGCTGCTGCCATGTTGTGCTGCTACCATGTTGTTGTCTTGTAGTGTTGCTACCATGCTGTGTTGTCATGTGTTGCTGCCTTACTATGTTGTTGTCTTAGGTCTCTCTTCATGTAGTGTTGTGGTGTCTCTCTTGTCGTGATGTGTGCTTTGTCCAGTATTTTTATTTTTAATCCCAGCCCCCATCCCCACAGGAGTCCTTTTTCCTTTTGGTAGGCCGTCATTGTAAATAATAATTTGTTCTTAACTGTCTTGCCTAGTTAAATAAATGTTAAATATATATATTTTTTAAATACGCATAAAATGATGCAGCCACCATCATGGTTGAAAATATGAAGAGTGGTACTCAGTGATTTGTTGGATTTGCCCCAAACATTACGCTTTGTATTCAGAACATGAAGTTAATTTATTTGCCACATTTTTTACAGTTTTACGTTGGTGCCTTATTGCAAACAGCATATTGTTTTGGAGAAGGAAACAAATCTGTAAAGGCTTCCTTCTTTTCACTCTGTCATTTAGATTAGTATTGTGGAGTAACTACAATGTTGTTGATCCATCTTCAGTTTTCTCCTATCACAGCCATTAAACTATGTGACTGTTTAAGTCACCATTGGCCTCATGGTGAAATCCATGAGCGGCTGACATTATGGGGTATTGTGGGTTGACCGGTGACACAAAATCTCAATTTAATTCATTTTAAATTCACGCTGTAACAAAACAAAATATGGAAAAAGTCAAGGGGTCTAAATACTTCCTGAAGGCACTACTGTATTTATTTTTTATGCTCTCTACTTGTCACAATTCCAAATGGGACATTATTTGTCTTTTTACCTGAACATGCAAACACCATCAGATAGAATTCATAGCAAGCAGTCATATTCCAGTGCACTGGAATGACATTCAGATGAACTGGAATGACATTCACTCTCATGGGATGAGTGGCCAAAAATAACTAGCTGAAAGCCACACACCTAATAAACCATGAATATGACCGCATTTTGGAATAAAGTATGTCACTGTGCTTCTATGGCTATATGCACCATGCCATTGCCTACTTAATTTGTTCCTTTAGCAAACAAGACAGCTCATAATCCAGTGCCTTGATCACAGTCAACACACCAATATTTTAGCATTATTTAGCTTTAAAATTGCTACATTTTCTCTCAGCCCCTGGCAAAATGTGTAGAATTGCAGGACATTTCCGCCGGCCCACCCACCAACAAATTTTTGGCTATGCTACTGCTGTAAATACTGCCGCGTTTTAGGCATTTGTTGTGTACAGTATTTCGTTGGATAAATTATTTGGCAAAGAGTAAACCAGTAAACCAATTTAGTGCATCAGCCCCTTCATTAAAGCCTGGGAGACGCTGTTGGAGGGCACCATATTTAGGCCCCTGATTTTCCTGTGCAGGAAGTGGATCGATAGAGGCTTTCAGTCGGCTCCACCATCCATTCCCTCGTGTTAACGACAGCCATAATTCACAATGCTGGGGGAGGGGGGAGGGTGGGGGGGGGGGTCATATATATATCACCCCAGAGCTGTGACCTTTCTGTCTCCCTCTTGACAGCTCAGAGGAAAAAGGTGTCAATTAATGACATTTAGAAATTTCATATCACTCTCAATAACTCAGATTTTTACACAAACTATTGGTGGGCCGAGGTGGGCGTATGGTACAACCTTCCACAGCTAGATCAGAGTTGAGGCCAGCCATTAATGTCATCTCTTCCTATGCAATCATTTTGAACTCAGTTCAGCATAAAAGCCAATAGATCATCATAATTATCCCCAGATGATATATTACTCATATCAGATGTCCCATTTCAATCTCTGTCATAACACTCCTCTGTATCGCTTTGTATAAAAAGAGTGCTTCTTAATTAATGATCTTTAGAATTTTGAACTACAACATATTTGGTCAGAAGACCAAAGGTACTGTGGTATACAAGATTGGTTATGCGATTGCCTTACACACTTTCTCTACTACCCCCCGCCCTCCCGTCCCCCCGTTCCCCCTGTCCCCGTCCTGTCCCCCATCCCTCCGTCCCATGCCCCTGTCTGGCAGTCTATTCTGACGCCCCCTCTTTCTCCCTCTGCCTCCAAATGCTATGTCAGTTCCATATCAGTGACACTGGCTATTGAGCTGAGTATCAGTCCCATTCAAAAGTGGGAGTAAATAGCCGGGGGGTGACATAACCTTTCTTGTAGTGCCTGGGTGTACATATACAAATAATTGAAGCCCTTGACCCTGTCTAGCAGCATAGGGCTGTAAGTACAAACCTGACATTTTGATACCGCTTCGGGGGCCCTTCTCTCACTTATTTTTATATTTCAATAATCCATGACGGGCAGGAAAAGGGAGACGGGGGAAGTGTGAATGATTAACACTGTCAAGCTCAAATAATGTACTCAGAAAACAGACTATAAATCTGCTTTTGTGACATTTTCAAACCCAACACACACATTCCCTCTTTAAATGCCATTCATTATTTATTTATATATTCCTGTGTTTTTTTATTTTATTATTTGGTCCTCCCCAAACCACAAACCGTATGTAACCTTTTCAATGTAATCTCACTCTGGATTCTGAGGTCTTGATAATGATACATAAAAAAGGGTTCCAAAAGGGTTCTTTGGCTATCCCCATAGTAGAACCTTTTTTTGATTCCAGGTAGAACTCTTTTGGGTTCCATGTAGAACCCTCTGGGGGAATGGTTCTACATGGAACCCAATACGGTTCTTCCTGCTACCAAAAGGGTTATACCTGGAACTCAAAAATAATTATTCAAAGGGTTATCCTATGGTGACAGCCAAGGAACCCTTTTAGGTTCTAGATAACAAATTTTTTTAAGAGTGTAGTATATGATTGGAACACAGGACAGTCAGAGATGGGAAGGTCAATGCCTATACTAGTTGTTGAATTTTCTGTGGTCAGCATATACCAATGCGGCAGGCTGTTAAAGACTGACAGCTACCGACATAAGTCGGCGAGGTTGCCATGGAAGGGTCCTTACACAGGAGGGATATGCTTGTTTTCTCATCGACTCTGCATGGTTCAGTCGATGGTTATCTCTGACTATATGCCCTCGTTGCAATCTCTGCCCAACCAACGTCCTCGTTTTACGTTCACGTTTTAATCATCGGCCTGTGATGTTTTGCTGTCACGTCTCAGAATTTACACCCCATCAACAGCATTTGCATATTGCCTAATATGGACATTTCCAATTCAGAGTGTCACTGACAGCCCACATGTTTCATGGCCATTATCCAACAATGTGCTGATAAGACCGATGTAGTTAATTCCTGACCTTAAGATTGACTCATTTTAACCCTGACAAATTTTTTTTTCAGTTCTAATCTATTTAATTTAGCTCAATCTTATTATTACACTTTTGATTAGCTTGTAATGTTTCAGCGTGTATTGAATATTAAATTAAAGAAGTAACATTTCTGAAAATGTAACTCCTTTCCAGAAGAATCTAACCCAAACTGTCTATGTCTTCAATAAGAAAATATGGCTAGATTGCTACGTATCAACCTCATTCCTTTTCTCCCTACTCTCTCCCTACTTATTTACACGTTGTTTTGATAAACAGCTGCCATCAGTGTGAAATATTAATGCAGAGGGCTGATTTGGGGTGTCGAGCAGTGTCATTCATTTGCCTTTTAATCATCCAGCAAAAAAAAGGGAAAATAAACTTACCCTCTGATCGTCAAAGTCCTCCCAATGTCATCCACTTGCCTGTCTTGCCCCTCATTGACAGTTGCATTTTGAGAGTCAGTGAGTGGGTGAGTGTTCCCATGTTTTCTCTAGTTAGCCATGGAAGGATGCGACCCATGAAAATGTAAACATGACACAAACTCATCATAGCCACCAACAGGGCATCCTAGAAAAAAAGGGGGGGGGGAAGTCAACATTGCCTTTCCTGAAAATGTCAAAAGCCTTTTACATATCTCAAAATGGCCGCCTAAGACTGCACATAGAAGTTGTTTGGTGTCAGCATCAAATTAGTACTCTTTCATGACAAAATGGTGGGCCTCAAAATACCTAGCAAGAACTGTCTGAGACTGTGTAAGGACACTTTCTCAAGACATGTGCATTTTCCACATGCCTCATTGTTTAGTCCTTTGTTTGTTTCTTTTGAGAGCCCCAGTTAAGAGAGAATTCGTTCTCAAAGGCACAAAGGGGACGAGCCATGATTAATGTGATTGCATTTAAAATTCTGCTTAATAACATTATCATAATTATTACATTAATCATCGGAACCCATTGACAGCATAAATGTTTCTCTAAATGTGATCATGTTCAAGAGGATATTAAGTAGTGACTATATTTTATTCAAAAACCACCGATAAAGATGTCTTGCCACATAGATACCTGTCCAGGCAGAGAAAGATTTATAACGCTCTTTAATTCCTAGGAAAATACAGTTAAGACTCTATATGTCCCTTTGTCTGAATTCTTAATAAGGGTATCTAATTAATATTTATAGCGTAATTGCTTTTTCCGTTTTATTAAATTTTTTGGTTGAAAAAGGAATAACAAGGCCAAAATACTGTAATTAAGACAAATTCATTAATTATTAAAGATGCAAACATGTCAAGCAAGCATAACTAATTATTTGAGCGTGTTAACAGTTGTTTAATGTTAGTAGCCAATTAATTATTTAGTGTGTGCATGTCATTTTTATATTGTTTGAAATGCAAAAAGATAAGTGGGGTGAAGGAAGTCAGTCTTTTTTTTCAAAACTAGGAAACAAATCCCCAAGTTTTACATCTCTAAATATACATCACAGGTCAGTGCAGTCTGTGGGGTGATTGGAGGTAAGTGGTTCAAATTCCCTCCCATTGTTCTAGTCGTGTGAGAAGGCATCAAGCAGGAAGGAGAAGTAATGTGACGGCAGACAACTTATGTTGTTATGTCTTAATTGTCACCTGATGCGCTTACAATCTGGAGCACTGTCAAAACCCAGATCTGACCTTCTCTTAGCTGAAGAGAGGAAGGGGTGGTGAGGCAACAAACAAAAACCAAATGGCTAATTGGAAACATTCACTTTTATTAACCTGAGGCCAAATATGTTGTAAGATGTATTAACCTTGAGATGGTGGGGGTAAGGTTTAAAGAACATATGAACCAATCCCATTGCACTAGGTATAGGTATTCTGCCTGAAAAATATTTTCTGCTAAAACATCCTTAAACATTTGTTCCTCATGCCCAAATCTATTTGCGTAAGGCGCTTGATCACCACTTTACAGACGTTCAGAACCCATAAGCATTGTCATGTGGAAATTGTCAATTAGGTTTAGGGCTGAAAGATTTGTCCGTTTTAATCACACTTTGTTTTGTTTCTTTCCAATTTTTAATTGTGGAGATGATGAATTCTAAGGTTCGGTGGGCAAGATTACAAAACAAATATAAATAGTAGTACATATGACACTCACGTATCCAATTCCAACTGTTACTTATTCAACCAACTGCTCTTTCTTCTGTGTGAGATATGACGAGGTAGAGAGGATATTGCCAGATCTTTTTCTACTCATTTTGTGGCCTTAACCTTCAAGGCTGATATTACTTGCATCTCCTTAAGTATTTCCATTAAGGCTCCAGACCAATAATATCATTCCCACTTGGAAGTGATGTTACTGGATAAGGGGCAAAAACCTATTAAGCAAACAGGGCCTTATCTTCTATGGTCATTGAGTGGCCTGCCATGCAAAAAGCCTATCAGACTATTTGAAGTACACTTCATTTATAGACATCTTAATACCTTCTCTGTTAACACATTACAACAAGGGTACATGGATTGACATTAACGAATGCAGTAGCATGAATACATGAATTGGTAGACTCAAGAGGTTTAGGGCTAGATTCAGTACATATCGCAGAAGATCTGCGTTATAGTGTGATTGAAATTGTATGGTAATTTCAGATATATGCGGAGTGTAACGTGAATGGGGTCTCCTCAAATGCGGGAACATTGCCTTTAAATTTCAATTTAATATCCTAATATGGGTAAATCCATCTTCACAGATCTAAGACTGTGTGACTGCTCTGTGTCCAGTGGATGTAGAGAAAGGCTAGTGTAAGAGTGTAAGGGTTAACCCCCTCTCCTCTCTGGTCCCCCTCCCTCCTGTGGTCTCATGTGTGATTTATGGGTTGATCCTGGCCTGTGGGGAGTTGACAGTTGCTTTCATTTTCTTATATATATTTTTCCCTCCCTGCCAAGGTCACCGGGGAGCGAGCCCTCTCCAAGTTTTTCCAGCGTCCGTCCTCCTTGGCCCTCCTTTGCCCCCTCTTCCTCCCCCTCTTGGCCTGATGCGCCCATGAATCATCCAGTCTTCCCATCGAACCTCCTGACGCCTCCTTTCCAACGCACCCGCCCCGACTTCCGCAATCCTTCTTCATTCCCGCTAACAATTTGGTAATGAAATATTGATTTTTAGTTAGATTCAAATGGATGTTATTAACTTTGCATTGATAAATCGCTCCTAAGGACGACCTGGAAGTACCTCAGTCAAAACCCTGGTCCGTATGGCCACACCTGGAGATCTGTTGGCCGGACGTTTCTGTCACCCCTGTGCCCCCTTTAGCCCCCTTACAGCCCCTCCTTGAATCATACAACGACAAGGGTGTCTGTTCTTAACTGCATTCATTTCAGTGATGGGCTACAATCTGAAGTGTGTTAACTCTGATGAATCTCACCTTCAAATAGAAACATCTATCGTCCATGATGACTATACACTATAAAAGTCATCCTTAGTGATGAAAAAAAGAAGCCATTTCGTTTCTGACTTAGGTCCAGTCAAGTGATACAAGCAGGGGAATGATTTTCATCTCTGCTAACTAAAGGCATTGTCAAATCATTCTTAAGGTTTTGTGACAGTTAACTGGCAGGTAAAATGTTGACATGGTAGTTACTCTTGTGTCTGGGTATTCATTTGTCTCCTTTCTTTTCGTTCTGTAGAACAGTCGACATCTACAGTATTTTGGGATGGGGTTTCAAGTCAAAGGGAACCCTCAGCAGTTACATATTTCCTCAGTGATTTGTTTGTTTTAGCTTCATCCATTTACTGAAATGAAACTGACAGCTTCAAGAAAGTTTACAATGTGACATATGAATCCTGAGGTTTTTCTAGCTCCTGTACTTATTGCTTTAACACAGTAATCCCATTGTGTATTTGCTTGCTGGATGATTCAACATCTGCCCTCACACTTCTTGGGGGGTTTTTCTAGCCCTGTCTGTTTTGGTATGCATCGCTATGCCATGCCAGGCACTGCAGCATTGCTTAGTAACCAAAGAAGATGCATGGAGGGAAGCAAAACCCCCAATACAAATTCAGTGTTAAAAAGTGGTATTTGACACAAGACGGACACCAAGAGAAGGGTCCCCTGAGGGAGACCCCAGGGTGCATATGAGATGGGGAGGGCATTTACATTTCTCTCATGCGTTTCTGTGACAGCGACACAATTTCCTGTTCCGTCTGGAGAGGTTTGACGGTAAGGTTGGACTGAAATGTAATCTCAGGCCTTCGGCACACTGCCTCCCCTGAGGATTCCAAGAAATCTTGAACTTTGGTAATCTTTTTATTCAGCCCTCAGCTACTCCATTTTGCCTGAAAAACAATGACCAACTAGGAAATGGACTGCTAATATCCTCTCCATGAGATTTTTCAATAGGACCCTTTGTATTACAGTCCTCCTCTCCCATGATGTAGGTCCAAGCAAGTAAGGTAATGTGAGAGTCCGTGTGTGTACTTGTTTTCATTGGATGTGTGTGTGTGTGTGTGTGTGTGTGTGTGTGTGTGTGTGTGTGTGTGTGTGTGTGTGTGTGTGTGTGTGTGTGTGTGTGTGTGTGTGCCTGCATGCATGCGTGTGTGTATTTGATGTTGAGAATGCCCATTTGCGGTCATGTTGATTTCTCAGGAGACTGGGGCTCCATGGCATAAATAGGGACATGGGCTCCCCTGTCACAGTGATGAATGTTTGGACACCAGATCACTCTACAGACAGGTTTCACAAGTTCACATGTGTGACGTATGTGCAGCTGGGTACATGTGTGTGGCATGTCCTAAACAAACATGCTACAAACGTACACATTCTTGGCAAAAAGGCAGTAGTGAATCTTGACTTTTCATCCAACGTTGTTTTGTAGCAGTGAATGATTAAATAGGTATTTGTTTGGCATCTTCCTGATTAAATGAAATTGCATTATCTTGATGGAGTATAATAATCACGCTTAGATTCTAAACATAAGAAACGGATAGGACATACTGTAGAATACGCGTGGGTAGGCAAATCCAGTACATAGTGTTGTTATGGATCTGTCTGTCAATATTAAATACTTGTTTAAGACCATAGCCCAATGATCAATACAATGAGGGAACAACTGGATGAGAGTATAAAATAGAATAGTGACATCACAACATATAATTGCCTACATGCTCACGTTCTCACACTGAAGATACCTTTTGCGATAGGGTGACCTTCATTAGCTTGTCTGAGGTATATAACCTCCCTCTCCTGGCTATGTTGGAACTGTAGGACAACGTACATCTTGATACTAGCGCTGTATTGAGGAGAGACCCTGTCTCATTCTACATGTAGATAACCCATGTTATTAGCTACCTGATGGTCAATCAATAAAGCACTTCCTCGGTCGTGACGATGAACTAAGTCCTTCACAAGATAATAATCTCTCCACTGCCGTCGCAATAATTGGTTAGCCTCTCAATCGGAGCTTTGTTGACAACGGTTTGCATATTAAAACATGCAATCCACAGTCCATCATTCTGATGCGGAATGGAAATATGATTTTCAAAATAATTGAGCTTATGCATACTCAAAAAGGCAGGCCAAAAATAGCCTGCTATGGACATCGTTTGAAGTCTCAGATCATTATTTTACTTATTCAATGCATTGTAAATGGAGATGTTTATCACTGGCTGCTTGGACTGGGCCTACAGTGAAGCACGTCGTTGAATCCCTGACGTCCATCTCTCCACGGAACTGTGTTATCTTCCCAATGAGTACCCATTCCCCCGTGGACCCGCTTGAAGTTGAGCACCGATGAGGATGATGTTTAAACGTAAAGCGCCAATCCATCTGTCTCTTCTCCTCCTACTTCGTATTCTTACTCGATTCTTTAGCCTTTTTTCTCTACTGAAATATTTTATCATGTGAATATATTTGAAAAAAGGAGCTTAATACTGCATGTGTTTTTTCCCCTCACATTTTTAGTTTACTGTGATGTCTCTATGAACTTGGCAGATGCACCTTGGCACTCTCTGGCCATCAGGCCTGACCAAAGGAGCCCAGAGTGAGCAATGGGTCACACCAAAGAGCCTGACACTGACCCTGACAGTCTGGCCTTTTACATTTTTTTATTTTTATTTAACCTTTTAACCTTTTATTTAACTAGGCAGTGGCCTTGAAGTTGACAAATGTTACTATGGGCCAATCTACAGAGTTCCAGGCCCAGTTGTCTCAGATATAGCTGTCATTTCTCTGTCTCACTGTTGTTTGTGCGACTCTTACACTTGCATCATGCCAGTGGCAGGTTTCCCTCCAGTGTTGCTCCTGGTTGGGGGACTGTTAGGGTGGATGGGGCTGACAGGAGGGCAGAGCTGGATGGGAGGTGGCAGGGCTGAGGCGGGGCTGACAGAGACAGTCTGCAGAGGGCCTGACCAGTGCTGCTGCTCCTGGGTTCTCTCTGGCCAGGCACCAGAGGGATGGCCAATCTGGGTGGAGCCGCCTGTCAGAGCCGGATCATAGGATGTGGCAGCAAGAGGCAGTCACTCAGGAGCAGGTTCAGCAGCTGGCTCCTCTGGGATGATCCGCATGGGGCCGGCTGGAGCACAGAGGCTGGGACTGGTAACCTCTGCAGTACCCCTGACACACACACACACACACAGAAACACTTCTACCAGCAAATATAGAAACATGCATTACTACACATGCCAACGCTCATAAGAAAATGTTAAATACGGAGACACATGGGACACAGAGAACAGCACACTTAACACAAACACATTCATATAAGAAAGACACACAACACATCCATACAACATATCTCATATCTACAGTTTAAGTCGGAAGTTTACATACACCTTAGACAAATACATTTAAACTCAGTTTTTCACAATTCCTGACATTTAATCCGAGTAAAAATTCCCTGTCTTTAGGTCAGGTAGGATCACCACTTCATTTTAAGAATGTGAAATGTCAGAATAATAGTAGAGAGAATGATTTATTTCAGCTTCTATTTCTTTCATCACATTCCCAGTGGGTCAGAAGTTTACATACACTCAATTAGTATTTGGTAGCATTGCCTTTAAATTGTTTAACTTGGGTCAAACGTTTCATGTAGCCTTCCACAAGCTCCCCACAATAAGTTGGGTGAATTTAGGCCCATTCCTCCTGGCAGAGCTGGTGTGACTGAGTCAGGTTTGTAGGCCTCCTTGCTCGCACACACTTTTATCAGTTCTGCCCACAAATTTTCTATAGGATTGAGGTCAGGGCTTTGTGATGGCCACTCCAATACCTTGACTTTGTTGTCCTTAAGCCATTTTGCCACAACTTTGGAAGTATGCTTGGGGTCATTGTCCATTTGGAAGACTCATTTGCGACCAAGCTTTAACTTCCTGACTGATGTCTTGAGATGTTGCTTCAATATATCCACATAATTTTCCTCCTTCATGATGCCATCTATTTTGTGAAGTGCACCAGTCCCTCCTGCAGCAAAGCACCCCCACAACATGATGCTGCCGCCACCCCGTGCTTCACGGTTGAGATGGTGTTCTTCGGCTTGCAAGCCTCCCCCTTTTTCCTCCAAACACAACGATGGTCATTATGGCCAAACAGTTCCATTTTTGTTTCATCAGACCAGAGGACATTTCTCCAAAAAGTACGATCTTTGTCTCCATGTGCAGTTGCAAACCGTAGTCTGGCTTTTTTTATGGCAGTTTTGGATCAGTGGCTTCTTCCTTGCTGAGTGGTCTTTCAGGTTATATCGATATAGGACTCATTTTACTGTGGATATAGATACTTTTGTACCTGCATCTTCACAAGGTCCTTTGCTGTTGTTCTGGGATTGATTTTCTCTTTTCACACCAAAGTACGTTCATCTCTAGGAGACAGAACATTCCTCCTTACTGAGCGGTATGACAGCTGCGTGGTTCCATGGTGTTCATACTTGCGTACTATTGTATGTACAGATGCACGTGGTACCTTCAGGCATTTGGAAATTGCTCCCAAGGATGAACCAGACTTGTGGAGGTCTATAATGTATTTTTCTGAGTTCTTGGCTGATTTCTTTTGATTTTCCCATATTGTCAAGCAAAGAGGCACTGAGTTTGAAGTTAGGCCATGAAATACATCCACAGCTACACCTCCAATTGACTCAAATGATGTCAATTAGCTTATCAGAAGCTTCTAAAGCCATGACATAATTTTCTGGAATTTTACAAGCTGTTTAAAGGCACAGTCAACTTAGTGTGCGTAAACTTCTGACCCACTGGGATTGTGATACAGTGAATTATAAGTGAAATAATCTGTCTGTAAACAATTTTTGGAAAAATGACTTGCATGCATAAAGTAGTCCTAACCGACTTGCCAAAACTATAGTTTGTTAACAAGAAATTTGTGGAGTGGTTGAAAAATGAGTTTTAATGACCCCAACCTAAGTGTATGTAAACTTCCGACTTCAACTGTATTTGCATAACACTGAGGCTGAACATTTCATTCTTAGCCTAATCAAACAGACATCAAACAGTCCCCTATTTCCTTTACTCACAAACACTATCACTGAGCATGTAGCTAAAGTGGATCACAATTGTAGGGAGAAAAGAATTATGTTTTCCCCTCGCTACTTTTTGTCCCTCAGGATAAATGACATTTCTCGCCAGTGCACCGCAGTTTTGAGGGTAACGTTTCTGTTAAATCATGTATTAACACGCAGCAGACATATTCCTCATCGCATTGGAACGAAATGGCAACAGGCCTTTGGTAAAAAAAGAGCAATTACAGCTATTAAGAAATCAAAGCATGCCAATATCCCATTATTCAACTTCCACTTCCACATTTTTCAAAGCATAAATCTTCTGCTAAAATGAAAAACATCTCGTTTTTGCCCTGCGCCAAAGACTCTTGAGAGACACCTCCTTAATCAAAAGGTTGCCTCATCATTTTTCCCATACAGGATTTCTTAATGATGCTGTTGGTCCTCATGGTGGGTCCTGCTTACGACGTCCTCATCCTTTCCCCTGACAGCCTCTTCCATCACCCGTCACTTCAGACGCATGGTTCTTTGATTCCAGG
>NC_052307.1:55855500-55920500 GCF_016432855.1 Salvelinus namaycush
TGTTTGTGCCTTTGTGAGGTATTGTGCGTTTTGACTCTACTAATCCTTTTCCTAGCTCGTTTGTGAGAAGCAGTTATAGCCTTCAGTCCTACTTTTGATTCACCTGCCTGTTTGCCTACCTGTGTATGACCATTGCCTGCTGGTGACCACGATTCCTGCCTTCTGCGAAGGCAAAATAAACACCTGCCGCGCTCTGCACGTGGATCTACACCTTTTCCTCCCTGAGTATTCATTACAATTCTGTTACTGTCATTAATAGAGCAGAGTATTCTGTTACTGTCATTAATAAGGTTGCTGGGTCGAATCCCCGAGCTGACAAGGTAAAAGTCTGTCGTTCTGCCCCTGGGCAAGGCAGTTAACCCACTGTTTCCCGGTTGCCGAAGACGGATGTCAAGAGTGGATGTCAATTATGGCAGCCGCCCGCACCTCTCTGATTCAGAGGGGTTGGGTTAAATGCAGAAGACACATTTCAGTTGAATGCATTCAGTCCCCCTTTCCCTTTCCCTAATAGAGCCGAATATTCTCGTGTGTATTGTGACCACTACAGATGGCCCTATGTATGTGTTTGTTGCACGTCCCTAGGTTTAATAATGCAATTAATACTTTACATGCTGTGACTTCCTTTTACTTTGTGGAAATATCAAGCGTGAATACTATTGGGAACATCCACTTCCACAAGACGTTCAAGATATAAATGGCGTAGCGACTCACAACAATAACCAAACAAACAATACCTTCCCATTGATCAATTTACAACATCCTGTGATCAGGGAAACCAAAACGTGTGGCTTTGTACAATATCATCTATAGTTATTACACTCACACAGCCACAGACGCACTGTCACGCCCTGACCTTAGTTCCTTTTTTATGTCTCTATTTTGGGTTGGTCAGGGCGTGAGTTGGGGTGGGCATTCTATGTTTTGTGTTCTATGTTTTCTATTTCTGTGTGTTTGGCCGGGGGTGGTTCTCAAACAGAGGCAGCTGTCTATCGTTGTCTCTGATTGAGAACCATACTTACGTAGCCTTTTCCCACCTGTGTTTTGTGGGTAGTTGTTTTCTGTCTTTGTGTCTGTACCAGACAGGACTGTTTCGTTTCGTTCATTCTCTTTGTTGTTTTGTTTAGTGTTCTGTTTTAATAAATTAACATGAACACTTACCACGCTGCGCTTTGGTCCGACTACTCTTCATCTGACGACGAAAATCGTTACAGAACTACCCACCACCAAAGGACCAAGCAGCGTGGTAACGAGGAGCAGAGGATTCAGGACTCCTGGACTTGGGAGGAGATATTGGGCGGTAAGGGACCCTGGAGACAGGCTGGGGAATATCGCCGCCCGAAAAAAGAGCTGGAGGCAGCTATAGCTGAGAGGCGGCGATATGAGGCAAGGCAGCGCAGCAGGCACGAGAGGCTGCCCCCAATTTTGGGGGGAGGCACACGGGGAGATTGGCGGAGTCAGGCGATAGACCTGAGCCAACTCCCCGTGCTTACCGGAAGCAGCGTGCTACTGGTCAGGCACCGTGTTATGCGGTGAAGCGCACGGTGTCGCCAGTGCGCGCTCATAGCCCGGAGCGCTATAGGCCAGCAAGTGCCATGTGAGAGTGGGCATCCAGCCAGGGCGGATTGTGCCAGCTCAGCGTGTTTGGTCTCCGGTGCGCCGTTTCGGCCCAGGGTATCCTGCGCCGGCTCTGCGTACTGTGTCTGCAGGCGCTGGGAGGGTGCTGTTTGTCCTATGCCTGCGCTCCGCCCGTGCAGGGCCAAAGTGGGCATTGAGCCTAATGGAGAAGAGCGAGCGGTAAGCACCAGATCTCCAGTGCTCCCCCACAGCCCGGTTCGACCTGTGCCTGCACTCTGGAGGGGCCGGGCTAAAGTGGGCATTCAGCCTGGAGGAGTGGTGCCAAGGCTGCGCACTAGAGCTCCAGTGCTCCCCCACAGCCCGGTTTATCCGGTGCCTCCTCTACGCACCAGGCCTCCTGTAGGTCTCCCCAGCCTGGTGGGCCCTGTGGCAGCCCCACGCACTAGGCTGTCTCTGCGTCTCCTCTCTCCAGAGTCTTCCTCCAGTTCGGACCCTCCAGCGACGCCCTCCAGCCCGGAGCTGCCAGAGTCGCCCTCCAGCCCGGAGCTACCAGAGTCGCCCTCCTGTCCGGAGCTGCCAGAGTCGCCCTCCTGTCCAGAGCTGCCAGAGTCGCCCTCCTGTCCGGGGTCCGCTGCGAGGGTCCCCAGTCCGGGGTCGGCGGCGAGGTCCGCTCCAGAGGCGCCACCTAAGTGGGCCAAGCCTAAGGTGGAGCGGGGTCCACGTCCCGCACCAGAGCCGCCACCGCGGATAGATGCCCACCCAGACCCTCCCCTATGGGTTTAGGTTTTGCGGCCGGAGTCCGCACCTTTGGGGGGGGGGGGGGACTGTCATTCGTTTCATTCTCTTTGTTGTTTTGTTGAAGTGTTCTGTTTTAATAAATTAACATGAACACTTACCACGCTGCGCTTTGGTCCGACTACTCTTCATCTGACGACGAAAATCGTTACACGCACACAGCCCGGTGATAAACTTTGTTGATAGCTTTTGTCCATCTCCACAACAAAGTAGAACAGGTTTCCCCTGTGGGAAGATAATTGTACAAAAAAAAAAATTGCATGAAAGTGGAAAACAGAAGGAGATATTGAGTGATGCTGCCAAATGCGTTGAGAGCCACCTGTCCATAAATGTATAAATAGACACAAAGACAACAATCTGCCACCATATTACGAGCTTGCGCCCGCGTGTGTGTGCATGTGTGTGTGTCCAGCTCGACACATTTTCTTGTCCACAGTGTGTGGTGACAAGTTATAATACATACCGTACAAGGTCAAATCCTGCATGTTGATGTAGCTGTTTACATTCCCCAGAGCTCTACCCATTGATTTGCACATCTAGTTTACCTTGTTTTCTTATGCATTTGTGACATTCTACAACAGCTCTCGATCGAAAAAAACGTCATACTATATGAATGATGACCCCTATAGGTTAAATCATTTTATAAATAAACTTGGGGGAGGAGGGGATGATTAAGGGGAGGAGTGAGAGACAGATTGTTGGGTGTGCGGGGGTCACTGGTGTGGTTTCAGCGGTGGCTACGTCGGATTATTCTGATCCTGTTGTCATGTGTAATGAAGCAGGGGGACCCATCATTAATCAAAGGGACCAATCGGATAACTCATTTAGGCAATAGCACTTTAGTGCTGCTGGAGACGTCGGCCGGTGGGGAGGCATGAAAGCAGCCAGCGGAGATAGGGGAAAAGAGAGGGGGGATCAATAGCACCCTTCAGGGCACGGGCAGTTCAAAATCAGTTTCTAATTTGGCATATTAGAAGCATAATGGTGGTTGTGGGCCCCGTTTGCGCGCGGGGACAAGCGAGGTTAATTAACACAGCACACTCCTAGTCTGAAGTGGAGTCTGACTCGTGCTCACGCTTTAATTACCAGACACAAAGACAGAGAGAGAGAGAGCAAGAGAGAGAGAGGGGGGAAAATGTAATGTTTATTTCACTCATCCAACAACAGCATCCTGCAGTATTGGGAGACATGGGGGTGTAGAAGCTGTACACAACACAACACTGAATACACGCTGTAATTAATGTTGGGTACTATAATGTATGAACTCTTCCATCCCAACTGGACATAACCAAGTGCCCATGGTCCCTGTTCCTAATGTCTTGCCAATGATCTGGCGTCTGTATTAGCAATACTGTATTAGCAAACGACAACGTTCTCTCTTGGTTTACATTGTCTTGAGTATCCTGTTATGTTGGGAATTACTGATTTCAATGGGCTCATCAGCAGTGAAGTCAAGTCCACAATAGCATACAGTAAATACCTGTATCTCTGCCAGTCTTCCAGTCTTCCTTTTCTGGAACCATTTGCTCCAACTTAACCAGACAGACAGCTGCCAGTCGCGTGTGACAAGAGGCTGCCTTTTGCGAGAGGCTGTGACACAATCGCTGTGTAATGGCACCAAAACCATCTCTTTGATTAAATGACCGCTTCTGCTTATTGAAAGTGCAATGAACAACGGGGAGACAGAGAGAGAGAGAGAATGAGAGAGTGAAGGAGAATGAGAGAGATAGCGAGGGAGAGGGAGAGGGAGAGGGAGAGGGAGAGAGAGAGAGCGAGAGAGAGAGAGAGAGAGAGAGAGAGAGTGAGAGTGAGAGAGAGAGAGAGAGAGAGAGAGAGAGAGAGAGAGAGAGAGAGAGAGAGAGAGAGAGAGAGAGAGAGAGAGAGAGAGAGAGAGAGAGAGAGAGAGAGAGAGAGAGAGAGAGAGAGAGAGAGAGAGAGAGAGAGAGAGGTGCTGCTGATGTCTGTGATGAAAAGTCTCATTATAACTTTTTTAAGGAGCTGTGGAGAATCACCTGTCCCGTCACATGTCAGAATCTCCCTGGGTGCCACGGAAACCCACCTGATTACCTCATTGTTTTCTCGTTTTCCCCCCGTTTTCATAAATATATAATTCTCATAATAGACAGCGCCACTTATAGCCTGCAACATTTGTCCTCTTCTCTGTTCTTACTACACCACTAATTAGGTGTAATTTTTCACAGCCAGACCCAGTCAGAGAGGAGCCCCAGCCCAGAGAAGAGAGGGAGAGAGAGAGGAGCAGGGGTTTGCGTGCAGTAGGGATGATGATGCTCTATCGTTTCATTTATTCTCATTACAGCACTTGTCACATTGTTTCCTTAACTGATTCAGGGTCAGTGGTTGTGAAGGACCTGCCTCTCCCTCACACACACACACACACACACACACAGACCTGGGAGTAATGACACCTAACCTGGAAGAGAAGGAAATAGGGAGAGTGGTTGTACAGAGTAGGGGGAGAGACAATGACAGGTTATTGAGCAAAGTTGGGGGAAGACGTGAGAGAAAAAGAGTGAAAAAAGAGAGGGAGTGGGCACAAGTCAGGTGATGTGAAGAAGAACAACTTTAACAACCAGGCTTTAGGGCACTCGGGAGCAAACGTGAGCGTCCCTCCTGTTTCCAATGGCAACAGCCACAATTATGAACAACAATCATGTCAGTGACTTTGGAACAAAGGCGAGTTCTGCCTAACGCCTTACTGCCTGAGGAGGACTGGCCAAGGAGCCAATGTTATTCTACAGTGAATATGCTTCTGTATTCAATAGTCAATGGAGATGATCTAATTAACAGAGGTAAACACTGTAAAATGAATGAGGTAAACACTGTCAAATGAATGAGGTAACCACTGTAATATCTCATTACCAACAGACAAGGTGATGGGACACCATTACATTATTGCGTGCTGCATCATCATGACCTGTTAAGAATAACTCCCAACCTATGTATTTCCCTAACACACTCAAAAAACCACAACATTTCAGAAGAGTCATTGGAATGAATGACACAGTGATTGCAGGTAGGCTCTGGCTAGGCCGCGGGGCCTGTCATTTTCCAGGTTGCCCTCGCGGATAGGTTGGATGGCTCTGTCACCGTCCCTCCCCTCCTGGTTGAACCCTGACGCTGCGACAGGCGGCGCGATGAGATGACGGCTGTAGCATTTATCATGATTAGGCGTAATTAATAAACCTGAGGCGTTCATCAGGAGAAACCGCTCAAAGACTAATTCCGCTTAACGAAGAGCACGGCATGACAGGCTCCGGTGATTTATGCCAGGTGTGTCTGTATGTGTGTGTGTAGGTTTGTGTGTGTGCATGTGTGCGCGTGTGTGTCGGGGTGTTCAGTGACAACGTCCGTGTGAGGAAACCCTCCTGCAAGGGTCTGCGTACTGGTGTGTGTACAGTATGTTGTGTGTGTGTGTATGGTGTGTGTGTGTGTGTGTGTGTCCTGTGTGTGTGAGTCTGTTCTCCCTCCGTCTGCATGGTATTGACAGGTCGGACAGGATGTTGATTATCCGGCCCGCGGGAGGCTGAGGCCTGTCTGCCCGTCAGGTGTGAGAGCCGCTCCGATGGAATGATGAGACAATCAGAGGGAGAGAGAAGGCCCGATGGAGGGATGGAGAGAGGGAGGAGAGAGACGGGAGGGGGTCATGACAATAAGCGGTCTCTCCTCAGTGACACGGATGCTCTACTATCAAGATCAGATGAACCATCCCCCTGACCTCCGGTACTGCACACCACACCCACCTGCCCGTCTGCTGTAAAGCACACAAACACACCCTCACACAGGTCACACTGGGAGGTCCAAAATGTCAATCATATTTAGGCCTGGTAATGAACCAAATGTGTCTTTATGGGATATAACCATTCCTAAAGGAGCATAGTGGATGAAAGCACACATTCACACTAGAAGAAGAGGAGGCTGGACCTGTGTGTGAATGGATATTCATAGGGCAGAACAGGTTCACTCAGCTAATCATCTCTTCCTTTATGTCTGTCTGTCCGTCTTTCTCTCGCCGGTGAAGGGTATCTGTCTGTCTGTCCATCCTCCTCTCGCTGGTGAAGGGTATCTGTCTGTCTGTCCGTCTTTCTCTCGCCGGTGAAGGGTATCTGTCTGTCTGTCCGTCTTTCTCTCGCCGGTGAAGGGTATCTGTCTGTCTGTCCGTCTTTCTCTCGCCGGTGAAGGGTATCTGTCTGTCTGTCCATCTTCCTCTCGCCGGTGAAGGGTATCTGTCTGTCTGTCCGTCTTTCTCTCGCCGGTGAAGGGTATCTGTCTGTCTGTCCATCTTCCTCTCGCTGGTGAAGGGTATCTGTCTGTCTGTCCGTCTTCCTCTCGCTGGTGAAGGGTATCTGTCTGTCCGTCCGTCTTCCTCTCGCCGGTGAAGGGTATCTGTCTGTCTGTCCGTCTTTCTCTCGCCGGTGAAGGGTATCTGTCTGTCTGTCCATCTTCCTCTCGCTGGTGAAGGGTATCTGTCTGTCTGTCCGTCTTCCTCTCGCTGGTGAAAGGTATCTGTCTGTCCGTCCGTCTTCCTCTCGCCGGTGAAGGGTATCTGTATGTCCGTCCGTCTTCCTCTCGCCGGTGAAGGGTATCTGTCTGTCCGTCCGTCTTCCTCTCGCCGGTGAAGGGTATCTGTATGTCCGTCCGTCTTCCTCTCGCCGGTGAAGGGTATCTGAATGTCCGTCCGTCTTCCTCTCGTCGGTGAAGGGTATCTGTATGTCTGTCCGTCTTCCTCTCGCCGGTGAAGGGTATCTGTCTGTCTGTCCGTCTTTCTCTCGCCGGTGAAGGGTATCTGTCTGTCTGTCCATCTTCCTCTCGCTGGTGAAGGGTATCTGTCTGTCTGTCCGTCTTCCTCTCGCTGGTGAAGGGTATCTGTCTGTCCGTCCGTCTTCCTCTCGCCGGTGAAGGGTATCTGTATGTCCGTCCGTCTTCCTCTCGCCGGTGAAGGGTATCTGTCTGTCCGTCCGTCTTCCTCTCGCCGGTGAAGGGTATCTGTATGTCCGTCCGTCTTCCTCTCGCCGGTGAAGGGTATCTGTATGTCCGTCCGTCTTCCTCTCGCCGGTGAAGGGTATCTGTATGTCCGTCCGTCTTCCTCTCGCCGGTGAAGGGTATCTGTATGTCCGTCCGTCTTCCTCTCGTCGGTGAAGGGTATCTGTCTGTCTGTCCTTCTTCCTCTCACTGGTGAAGGGTATCTGTATGTCCGTCCGTCTTCCTCTCGCTGGTGAAGGGTATCTGTCTGTCTGTCCGTCTTCCTCTCGCTGGTGAAGGGTATCTGTATGTCCGTCCGTCTTCCTCTCACTGGTGAAGGGTATCTGTATGTCTGTCCGTCTTCCTCTCACTGGTGAAGGGTATCTGTATGTCCGTCCGTCTTCCTCTCGTCGGTGAAGGGTATCTGTATGTCTGTCCGTCTTCCTCTCGCTGGTGAAGGGTATCTGTATGTCCGTCCGTCTTCCTCTCGCCGGTGAAGGGTATCTGTCTGTCTGTCCGTCTTCCTCTCGCTGGTGAAGGGTATCTGTCCGTCTGTCCATCTTTCTCTCGCTGGTGAAGGGTATCTGTCTGTCTGTCCGTCTTCCTCTCGCTGGTGAAGGGTATCTGTCCGTCTGTCCATCTTTCTCTCGCTGGTGAAGGGTATCTGTCTGTCTGTCCGTCTTCCTCTCGCTGGTGAAGGGTATCTGTATGTCCGTCCGTCTTCCTCTCGCTGGTGAAGGGTATCTGTCTGTCTGTCCGTCATCCTCTCGCTGGTGAAGGGTATCTGTCCGTCTGTCCGTCTTCCTCTCGTCGGTGAAGGGTATCTGTCCATCTGTCCATCTTCCTCTCGCTGGTGAAGGGTATCTGTCTGTCTGTCCATCTTCCTCTCGCTGGTGAAGGGTATCTGTCTGTCTGTCCATCTTCCTCTCGCTGGTGAAGGGTATCTGTCCGTCTGTCCATCTTTCTCTCGCCGGTGAAGGGTATCTGTCGGGATTCAGACAGAGCCCCACCCCTCGTTCTTGTGTGAGGCTCCAGATGAATGATTGCCTGGGCTGGAAGTACATGTTTCTCAAGGACCTCTGATGGGCGGTGATAACAAAAATAATGTGGGTCCCGGAGGAAGTGTATCCCCCTCCAGTTATGCTGGTCACTGTGCCCAAGGAGCTGCCATGGCTTCACAGGAAGCAGGGCGGTCAACACATGCCATGTACTGTATGGCATGATACATAAATACTGAATGGAACACAGTAAGGGGCATCATGCATGTGTGCGTGTGCGTGTGTGTGTGTGGATGTTTAGTTGTGCGTGTGTGCGTGCCAGGTCAAGGCCTACAGTATGTTCAGACCAGCACATTTTGTGAAAATCTAAAAGTCTTCGAGACTTGAAGCGAGGTGAACTCCACAGTCCAGTGTGCCAGTGAGCCTGGGCACAACCTGGTAATGCAAAATGGGAACCAGTACGTGTAAGGTATAGAGGAGTGTAAACAGCATAGCAAACAGCCCACATTGTAAACATGCCACCAAATATTCCCAGTTCTCAAACATCCTATTTGCACGGAGCTGGTGCATGACAGCTATACGGCTCATGCCTATGGGAGTCTGTGTGGCTGTGTTTTTGAATGTACATGAAAGTAAGAGATAACGACAGAGAGAGACAGAGAGAGAGAGAGAGAGAGAGAGAGAGAGAGAGAGAGAGAGAGAGAGAGAGAGAGAGAGAGAGAGAGAGAGAGAGAGAGAGAGAGAGATGGGGCTGCTCAGCAGAATGAGGCTGGATCTTCTCCTCAGGGAGGTAAATCAGGTCAGTGTGCGGAAGGAAAGGGATGGAGAGAGAGGTGAGAGTAGACGGAGAGGGGAGGGAGAGGGGAGGGTGAGAGAGAGAGAGAGAGGAGAGAGAGAGGCCTCAGCATCAGGGCTCAGCGCCACTCCAAATCTGTGGAGAATAGATCTGGCAGAGGCCTGCTCCTAGTGGCGGTGTGGGACCAGCCAGGCAAATGTGTTGCCTCTCCTCTGATACACACAGGTCAAACGTTCCATTGTGGCTGTTTCACAGAGGGCAAAGATCTCCTTGAACACTGCCTCCCAGCCAAACAGCAGGAGCCACAGCACAATGGCCGGGTGGGTACTGTACTGACTCCTATAGAGCTGCTATCTGTCTCCCTCTCTCCTCTACCCCTCGCTCGCTCTGTCATTCAGCCACACTATTATCCTCTGTGTGAGAATAGTCTCTTCTCCAGGACAAACAAACCCCCTCACCCTCAGCCGTGTAGAAGGTTAAACTGCTTGCTAGGGTTGATTCCACTTGTGTTCCAACCACAAATCACACACAGGAAGATGGAAATAAACATTTTAGTTATTAGCATTTTTTCAATTATGCATAACACTGAGATATGCACATTCAAAGATGAAACTAAAATGCTCATTAAATTTGAAGAGAATGCCATCTCAACAGAGCAGGCGAGTAGCAGGGTTCTAATGGACCCCTAATAAAACTGCATTTGAAATCAAGAGGCCGGGCTATCTGTGTTCACGGAATCGTTCTGTATCTCGCCCAATCACCCTTCAAAAACCAAATGAATGTAATTGACTTTTAATTAATCCCCTTGATATTTGGATCAGCACATCTTAGCAACAGGTGTTCTGATTTGAAGCGCTGCATTATTAAACGGGGATTAGAACCGCCGGTGATGGAGTTGGGTGCCTTTGCCTGTGCCTTCCTCTGCTTGTGGGGAAAAGGGAAATGGTAGTAGTAAATGATTGGGGAGAGACGCTCGTTCTCCCCCACAGCATGGCGCAGAGGAAATGGAAGACACTGGCATATCTATGGACGAATCAGAAACAAGCTAAGGAACAACGCACAGTCAACGGTCAGTGGGGTGGTGCTGCAATGTTTATTTTTTTACTATGACGTGCGCACACCTAGCAGTAAGTGTAGACGGCATAATGAAGGATGAAGGGGGGAGCGCCGGCTACAGATGGAGTGATCAAGAGAAGAGAGAGAGAGAGAGTGAGGTAGCGGGTGAGAGCTTTGACGGGCATGTCTCATCCCTTCTCTGACAGCTCCGTCAATAGCCCCAGGACACCCCCCCCCCCCCCCCCCCCCCCCCCCCCTTCCCCAGCACAATCCCCCACCCCTCTCCTCTGTGATTGACAGCTAGCAGGTGGTAGCTGAATTGAGTTGTCAGGCTGGCTGCTGATCAGCTGTGCGTCGCCGTAACGACGGCGGAAGGCTTTACGCAGCTGCCCGAGGTGCTCTCTTGTTTTCCAGACAGGGGAACAGGGAGGATGCAGCGCTGTGAGGTTGTGGAGCGGGACACCCACTGTGCCGCTGTGCATGCCACACTCACCACTGAGTGCTCGCTGGCCCCTCCACGGGGGGCGTTCTGATGCAGTGATGCCCACTGCCTCTCAAATCCACTAGAGATGGGCATCTACTGTACCTCACTCCCTCTGTTCCCCTCGGAGGATAAAAGAAAAGAGGGTCTGTCCTCTCCTTGGTTGTGCTACTTGCGGAATCAAAGGGAACGTTTGTATGGTTGAACATGGGATAAGGGGAGAGGGTGACAGAGAGAGACAGGAGGGACAATTAGAAGACATGAGAGGAGGCACAGCAGGGGTTGTATGGACTCCATGGAAATACCTGGGCCTTGCGTCACGCAGAGATTAAGATGAAGGAAAGCAAAGTGGTTGTCATGGACCCTTTTGACTTCACGTTACTGAAGACTGTGGTTTTAATAGGGCCTTGTGAACTGTAGTGCACGTAACATGATTGTCTGCCACCCCGCCCTCTTTCGGTACTGATGGTGATTCTGTTTCTTGAAGAAAAAAAACATGTGCGATGAAAACATTAAAAGGGAAGGAAAACAATTGAGACGTTTTATCTTTCGCCGTCACAGAGAATCCTTTTTTTTTTTATATACCTTGAAATGAGGAGCAGACTTTTTGTAATGACAGTAATTGGGACCACAGACTTACATTTCATGTCTGCCTCTATCAGATGTGCTAACTTGTCTTTAAATGAGTGCATAATTACATATTAATTATCGGTACTTAAGAAAGTGTTAGAGTTACATCTGTTTTAATTACTCCCCCTAATCATATGATAGCGGATCTGCCTAGCTTTGTATGCAAATTACAGAATTCCTATCCTCTCTCGTGAGACTCAACTCTCTACAAGATGCTTGACAATGTTGTACCCCCTGTGAATATATTGAATGCATGTACAGTTGTGCATACTGTACACTGGGTGCATTTGAGATATATATGCATTTTAAGATCAAACATGGTCAGATTTGTTCTTAAAATTAACCTCTAATACAATTGTATAGTTCTAATATTTTTGGGCTATTATAAGGCCTATTATCAAGCCAATATAAGCACATTGCAGCCTCTGGGTAGAAAATAATCATTTCCACAATGTGTTTCTATTATATGGCCCAGTTACTTTGTTATGTGGCATAAAGTATTTCCCCTCGCCCCTGCCCGCCCCACCCTCTCCCCAACCCTCTGAACCAATGTGAGGTAGAGTTGAAGAGAGCGCACAAAAGACCCTCCTTTTCGTCATAATTAAACAAGTTTCCCCCCCCCCCTCCCCTATTTCATGTCCATTAGCAGACTCTACTTCTCTCCAAAGGAATGGTCATTATCACAGACAGAAATAGGAACATAAATTTGCTGTTAATGAAAATGTCAATTAGTGGCCTGCTCTGTCACGGGGGGCTGATTTGGCCACCACAAATTCACAGCCTCCTCGTCTGGGTCTCTGCACACCATCGACAGTGCCCTCCATTAGACGAGAGTAGATACGCACGCAGACACACACTCCAATACTCACGTTCATGCACACGCGCACACACACACACATACACACGTACACACATGCACACACACGTGCACACATACACACACACACTCACACCCATAGGAGCACAATGATCCCTCCATTAGACAGGACTTTCCTCAGAAAAACACACACACATGCTCACAAACACAAACTTAGAATCAATCTGTCCCACTCAGTCCCACTAGAGTTAGGGCTAGGTCTAGGGCTAGGGTTACTGCTGTAAGTACAGTGTAATACTGACATGTGTTGAAATAATCACACAGTAACGATAGTAATGTAATGTACTACAGCGTGTTACCTTTTCAGCTTTAGTAGATGCGAGCCCATCATGCTCCTGCACGCATTAATATGCATTTCATTATAAAAGGGTTAAATAACCTTTCAATTGCTATATGCAAAGACAAAATTGAGGGGAAAATACGTATATGAATAGGAACAAGCTCATTACTCATGCTGTTTCCTCCTTTAAGCTGTTTGTATCTTCGCTATCTCTATTTGACGAGTTGTTTTGATATTTGTATTCACATATTTGGATCATTA
Organism: Salvelinus namaycush; assembly: GCF_016432855.1. Classification (NCBI taxonomy): domain Eukaryota; kingdom Metazoa; phylum Chordata; class Actinopteri; order Salmoniformes; family Salmonidae; genus Salvelinus; species Salvelinus namaycush. The sequence continues at coordinate 55,868,230 of NC_052307.1, forward strand.
ATCAAATGGAGGGATGTGGAGAGGGGAGGGGGCAAATGCAACCTATAGCATATCTTCTCCAGGGCTCAGATCAATCTAACAGTCCTCTCCAGAAACGACATCAGACCCTCGGCGCAAGAAAAGTATTACCATTACCGGTCTCTCTCACTAGCTTCTCGACAGATGATGGGAGGAATAAATACCTACCTCCCCATCACACACACACACACACACACACACACACACACACACACACACACACACACACACACACACACACACACACACACACACACACACACACACACACACACAAAGATGCAGCTAAAAATGACAGAAATTTAAAAAAAGACAGAATCCCACCTAAACCTCAATAAGAGGAGGATGTATTAAAAGCGCATTTGAAATTCTTAGCAGCGTTCCGCCTCATTTCTGAATGTCTGGGTCTTAAAAGCACACGGGTATAAATCAATTTTGTTGCTTGCACAGAGACCTCAATAAAAATAAATAGACGAGCACCGGTCACCCTGGACCCATTTTTTTAAACGTTCTTGCTGCACTGTATCCATAATTATGATTTTGATTGTTCATGACCACATCCTCCCAGATCAAATGTGAAACTGCATCACAACAACAGGCGACGAAGATGTGTTTCTGTCTGAAGCCACAGCAAAGGTTGTGAATGAGAATCAGATACCTTTCCTTGACTCTAGTAAACCACGGGAGACAGGACAAGAACCAACCCAGTGTTCAAATTCAACCCTCAGCAAAGGTCCTCAGTGATCTGTTACTGTAAGCACAAACTAGTGAACTAGACTTTCTCTCTCTGCCCTTGGATTTGTGTCACACATTATTACCAAGTCTACAGAACGTCCGACATGGTCTGCAGTGTCTAGTCTCACAGTGCTAAGCTACCAGTGATGTGTAAGAGAGACCTTTTGGACTTGTTATCACATACGGAAAGAGGATGGAGCGAGTACGCAATAGCAAAGGCAATACTCTTTACTTCAGCCCCATTTCACTCGAGTCCTGTTGTCCTATGCTTTTAAACTGGATGGTTTTAGACAAACACCCACAAACAGGAACTCTCAGCTCGATCTTCGAAAGAGAACGCCTGGCATTGATGGTTGTCATTTTATTAAGCTCGGTTCTGCTGCAAGGAAATAAACCTTGAGTATTGATGGTGTATAATTATATATCGCAAACTGTTTTCCCTTGTGCAGTATACAGAATGGATGCCGGCAAAGTCACAAACTGCAGCATTCTAGCCCATTACATCTGCAATGAGTGGAGATGGGCAACATCTGGCGTCTAATCTGTGATAGAAAACAGCATTCTGTACTTTAATGGATATCTGGAGGCAAAACACATCTGATATTTTATCTCCAAACATTAACTGTTTTCAGCCCACTCACGACGTTTGAGACTGAGGCAAAAGTGAGAAAGAAACAAAGAGAGGATGAAAAAACTTCTCTTTTAGCTGACTGTAATTGTGTAATTGATTTTGGATTGTGTATGCTGTTCATTCTTGAGTGGTAACAATAACAGTACTGTACAGGGGAACAAGAAGCCTGTGTGAGAATAAGAAATATTGCAGAGCACAGTGGCGATAGAGTCAAATGTAGTTAAGGTTGTATCATATAATGTCCCTTGTGTCATGATGAATCCATTTTATTTTCCACTGATCCTTCCGGTCTCTTTGTCTTTTTATCCAGGCATTAGCTCCATTCATACCCAGTGGCGTGTATTCATGGGTGCCAAGGGGAGATAGGCTTCCCCAAATATCGGACCAATAAAAATAATAAAATAATGTGTTTTTCGTCGCTCTGTTTTTTCATAATTTTCCGTATTTACAAGTGGCTGAATCTCATGGGAGAAATCATCCGAGCGAGGGAAACAGCTCCCCTCTGTCTAAGTATGTCTAGCCCATGTATCTGATTGATGCCATCAAACATTTGGCCTCCCTTGCAAAAAAAAGTATTAAATAATTAGCCAATCAGCATTGAGCTGAGATCAACTGTGTGTTGTCCTGGCGCAGTAAAACACCCCCCAAAGGAGGCCAGTTCGAATTTGGCTTCACACCAATCAAATCACATCCTAAGCAAAACGTCATAACTGTCAGAAAAACGTGTCTGTCTGCTTGTGTTGATGTCCTGCAGTAGCTAGCTTGCTAAATCGGCCCTTTCCTAAGCAATGGATGGAGATAGGGATTTGGACAGGTGGTTTTGACTTAATTCTCTGTACAGGCCAATGATTATGATGAAACCATAAATGAATATGTTGTGCCACTGGCCTGAGATGATTGAAGTTCAATATGTAGCCTAGTAGGCTCACGTTAACTAGCTAGCTAACTTAGCTGGTCCATTGTTGCCTATGCAAGGAAGTTAGGCTAGCAAGCATTTTAACTAGGTAGCCTATGACAACAAAAGCTAAAAGCGTGCTGTATGACAGAGCCATAGACCATTTTACCATTTTGCCAACATGAAAGAGAGGAGGACGACATTGGCATTCAACTAGTCTACAAGTAGGGTTAGTCACCCAAAAAGTTTTACTTGTGCACACACGCAAACAAACACACACACAAACACACACACACACAGGAGCAGAAATCAGTCCCATGGACAGCCACATGATATTTAGCAACATTGATTGGACTAAATAGTTTTTGGTATCTTTACGTTTGTTTTCAGTGTGTTAAACTAAGCATATATAGCCTTGTTGATTTGATGGTGCTGGGATAGTGGAGGCAGTGCCCCTGTTGTCTTTGTGCTGACTTGCGGTAACTCTGTGGTTCTAAATCAGGAGTTGTTTAGTAAACTGGCTAACATTAACTTGCTTGACCACGCTGCAAGTCATATACCTGTTTGCTACATGCAATATTTGCTATGTGGACTTCACCGGACATTCTGATTTTGCGCACACTTTTTCAGACAGGTGTAGGCAATTAAAACGCATTGTGATCTGACTGTGATCAATCTTCCTGACCTCTGGACGTAGTCAGGCACGCATGGTGTCTGGATATCTTACAAAGGGTAGACAGATCTGGACAATGAAACCACTTAAATAATCTCTATCCCGCCTACTAAAGATTTCACACACTCAGGTTACCTACCAGTTCTTGACCTACCATGACCTCTAAATGTATCCCATAGGACATGGCACAGGAAACCCCTCAGTACATTACTATTCAGGTCCAGTGTCTGGGCCAGGGCTTTGTAGGTCAATATGAACGATATGATGGTCGATGGTCTGTGATGCAGATGTATGGCCACATCCTCATTCTGTACCAAATAGCATACGTCCAACTGGGTGGATCATACCTTGCTAAAGGGGACATTATATAGTCTACACTTCTGAATCCTGGGGTTAAGGTAAAGGCAGCCTAACATAAAACGACCTTGGGCTATAAGGATTTGACATACTCCTATGGGGCTCCTATAGAGGTAGAAACATCTTAGACCATGAGCCACATCACATTCACATTGTTGAGTCCCTGGATCAGGTGGGATATCTTAGCCCAGGGACCATCACCCAGTGATGGGAGACGTGGGAGAGAGAGACTGACTGACGACGGGCCCAAACCCTCTCTCCACACTAATGGAGCTATCAGCCAGATTACAGAATCTAGCCGACAGTCATCGACCCAGACGAATGCTACATCGTGGATCCAGCAGCTCAGCCCCCTGTTAGAGGAGAGGAAGCCTGGACACACACACAACACTCACTCAAAATTAGATCACCATCACCACCATTCACAGCGGCGGAGATTCCATTTGCACAGCCACTCACCCTTTTGACGGTCTTATCTGGAGTGTGAAGCTTGGCTTGGCGGGATGGAGGGGATGAACACAGGGTTTTCCACTGGGGGATGAGGACCAGCTTGTTCTCTTTTCACACTGGAACAATTACTGTAGCTAGCAGACTGACGTTAAGCACATTACCAACATACAGTGTACAGTTCTACAGCATGACACCCTCAATACACTTATACCAATATGACAGGAACGACGGAAAATGAAACTAATGCACACAGTACGGATGTAAGTGTGACTGCTCGTGCGTGCGTGTTTACTGTATGTGAATTGTTGTATGTTGAATGCTGTGAGTGGGCGTATGTGCGGTCCTAGGCTCGGTTAGCTGTTTCACAATGCTCAGCCCTGTGATGGAATAGAGATATTGTCAATTATTCAAATTTCCAACAATAAAAAATAAAAAAATCATGCTTATTTTCATCGTCTCTGTGTGCCAGCCAGCAATGCACATTCATCACTGTTTATAAAAATGAGCCTGGATCACTCTAAGCACCTTATTCGTCCCTGTTCTCGTAATTACCCATAAATTAATAAAATCTGACTGTGAGGTTTTATTGCTTGCGATACAGACCTCCTAACTTTGTTAAAGAAAAAAAGATGAAGGGTTATACAGCGAACAATCTCCTGATAATTAACAGGAAGATAAACAAAACATAAATTTGGATATTGCGTTTATTTGGACTACCACTCAAATATGCGTGAACCACGCTATTTTAATTAAAAGATAAATCTATGTGACACTCTGCTTCCAAGTTAATTATTCGGCGCTGTATAATAAAAACGAAACCTATTAAACATGCCACGCACTGTATTTCTCCATTAACAGTAAAAAGTGCTCGCGCTGGGGACAACATTTCAAATTCACTGGGTTTTCTACCCCTCACGTATCTTTCCAGTTCCTCCTCATATACTCAGTCTCTCTCTGCAGACTAACACTCAAAAATACAAAGTATCAGACCTACATTTTCTTTATAGGCGTAATAGTGATGGCTTTGCTGGTGAGACGTAACAGGTGGTGCTCATTACGGTTTATGAAAGCCATTCTATCTCATTCAGTCTCATTTGGCGCCACACATCACCAGCTTCTTTTCAATTTGACTGTCTTAAAATATTACGGCACCTTGGATGAGCTCTACCAGTGTGTTCTGTGGCTGTGTTCTGCAGGTTTCCCTGGAATATGTAAGTGTCTATAGGCTGACAGTAACAAATCATGCGTGTGTGGTAATAACAGTAATCAGCGGTATAGTACTCACATCTACAGGTAGGTGTGTAGGCACAACTAGATTACATCAGGTGTTATTGGCAGGGGAGGAGTTACATGCTCAGTTGTGAACTGCTAAGATTAGGATTACCAAGGGAAGGCCTAACACAAGAGTAATATGATGTTGCATGTTGGACCAGACAAAGGCAGTATTTCCAGAGGTAGAGGTTTTTATTGCGTAAAACACTGGATAAAACGAACTGCCTCAAAGACTTTACAACATCCTGACAGCAGAAAGAGTCCATGAACAAAATGACTTTGGAATGAAAAAAACAGCGTAGATTTACCGTAATCTGAATTGTTTTCCTCTTCTGTAAAACCGATGTAGAATAATAAATAATGCCCAGTAGGAATATTTAAATACAAAGTTGTCTACTGGTTGTAAGTATATAGTAGTAGCAACAAAATCCTCTACTTACTTTACCTCCAATATAGACATTTACTTCATTAAGGAATGTGGACAGTATCATGGCCATGAACACAAAGCGCACAGAGAAGTACATAGAAACTTCTTCTTCTTCTTCTCTGTTAGCGCAGGGATGATCTAATTGTACATTTGCGTCTGTTTCTTAATTGAGTCATGACAACAAAATATTTTCAGGGAAAACGTGGGTTATTTTGAAATGCGAGCAGGTAAACAGTGGTAAGGGATGGACGAACACGTCACGGAGAATGGCAAACAATGTTTCCAGTGTCATAAACAGCATTCGTGCCATATCGCATACTTTGAAACATACAGATATACTGGAAAACCTGAAAAGTGCTAGAAATGGAATGTGATTTTTTTTTTTTCAGAGTTTATTTTTCCGTTTTTTTTTAAGTTATTTTTTCTCTAATATAGTTAGGTAGGCACACCCACACACACGTACATACACACACGAAAAAGCAAGCGACTGGCACAGTCACCAAGAAAACAGTAGTGCATTTAAACCTAAAAGCTCACCACAGTCGTTTCAGTTGTATCTCAATGTTGTGGCTTCATGGTAGATATCATACAAACAGTTGCATTAAATTGATCGACTCGATTTGAAGTAAGGCAGTGCGAACTAGGCTAGGTAAGCAAATGAACAAAAAAACACTGTCAGTAGATCGCTGAATGGTCCTAATTCAAATGACCCCATTTAAACCCCGACTGCATTCTGTACATATCCATACTCTCTTTATTTATTTATTTTTCTTTCTTTCTTTTCTTATTTCTCTCTCTCTCAACTGATAGGAGCAGTGTATTTGAGTGGACTGTAAACTCCTTTAGGCATAGCTGTGGTGTTAAGGCCCTGGGGTTAAAGTGTTCAGCTCTCCTTGGCTGTGAGGGAAGATATTGACTTTCTTAAAGTCCGAATCATTTCTCTTTATCAGAAACATTAAAAATCCCCCCATGCCTCCATACCAACACAATAAAAAGCATGATCTTCTGTTTACCCCCCACGACTCACAAAATGCTTCGTCAGAAACCTAGAAATGAATTGGAAAAGACATTTGTAAAAAAGGTCCTTTTGTCTATTTTGTAACTAATACATTTAAATTAGAGACAGGGAGCAGGGTGACCATCTCTATGTATTATTGCTCATTCTGAAGCTGCTTTAGAAGAGCTTATAGGAAGATAGTCCTGCATCGTGTCTTAGGAAACAAGTTCTGTGACATTCACAGTCTCATATATAACGAAACATTCAACCTCTGACTTAAGTTACAGTACATCAAGTTGTAAAGGTCCCAATTCCACTATGTACATCTTCACCATCTACACTTTCAATTTCAAAGAACAACCATCCACCTCCTAACATAAAAATTGAAATGAAATAAAACACATTGAATTAACTCCACCTCTCAGTGTCTGGTAAGGTGATATCCAAATAAATGACAATATTGCACAGAACACATCTCTGTGACTCTAATGGCCCATTTAAATACATCATTGATTTTTTTTCTTTTCTTCCAGAGGCCATGTTGGATTTGAGTCGTTTTAAAGAGGCAGAGAAGGGGGGGGGGTGACTCTGGCCAGCTGATGGAACTGAGTTTGACCCCTCACATGTCGGCCAGGGTTAGGTTACTCCTGTAGTGCAGTAGGGGCAGAGGGCTGAGAGTGGACGGGGCTGGACTGCTGGGTCGAGAAAGATGAAAAAAGGGGAGAGGGGGGATTGAATTGATTTCCTCTGCGATGACAGCTCCAGTCAGGCTGGCACCAAGGCCCCCCCACCACTGCCGCTGCCTGCCCCAGTCTCCACTGGCTGCTCATCATTCGCCCTCTGCAAAAGGCAGCCGCCGGTGTCATGTTCTGCGGGGTGTGTTCAACAATCCTATTCCATCTTCCCCAATTGTCGCTAAATCGTTTACGGGATAATTTTTCGGATAAAAGCATAATTTTTGGGGACAAAAGTCATTTTAAAGATTTTCTATATTTTCTTTATTATTTCTTTTTTTTATATAGTCGTCTCCACTATTTGTCACATAACTACATTTAACATATCTATACCTAGTTTTATATTAATGAATAGATGCATTTCTTCAGGACCCATCTTAAAGAATACTCAACCCATGGTATGTGTCGTTTATATGCATGTTATGTTATTGTTACTGACCTAGTACACACTGAGGATGTCCTGTGAGCTCTGGGTAAAACAGTACAGCCACTGATGGCCCCCTTTATCTGGCTGTGCTCTGGGAGTAGGCGAAGTAAGTAGTCCCTGTTATGTGGCTCTAGTTAGTACAGTAGTTGTAGAGTTGAAGGCTGGCACCTCCATGCCATGTGACATCGGTCATGGATGCAGGGGGTCTCCAGAGAGAGGGGGGTCGGCCATGCCCCCATGAATTCCCATGGGATAGCTGGTGGTCCCATCCTCAGAGTTCCCTGAGGCGTCCGAGTCGATGCGGGAGCGTTTGAAGCGGCGGTCAGGGTACTGGCTGTTGTCAAAGGGCATGCGGTGGACACACAGGACATGGGTCTTCAGGTTGCCCTTCTGAGAGGCACCGTAGGAGCAGTACCTGCACTGGAACGGCTTCCGACCCCCCTGACCTCCGTGACCTCCGTGACCTGTGCGAGGACAACAAGAGAGAGACAACAGTCAGTCACCTCATCATTACTCGGTATTACTTTAGCAGAATGTAAAACGAGCTCTGTCACCGAGGCACCGAATACGACTGTACCGTCTGCCTACTACACAGTGCTTTAGCTTTTAGTTCTCTCCTGAGACGTGTCTTTAAAACTCTTTCAGTGCTCTCTCTTTGGATAGGAGGAGCAGCAGTGGTTCCCTCTGAACGCTGCGGTGTTTTAGCGGTGTACTGCACAAGCTGTATTCTTCACCACTCCCAACAGTTGCACGCGCTCTCTCGAATTGGATCTGATCCTCACTGCAGCAAACACAATGGCCCCTTAATAGCCTGCGCCGTTTGTTTGAGCGATGTAGAGTACGTGCCCATCAGAACCGACTTCACTTATCTCGCTCATCCACCCGAGAGCGCAAACCCAGACACTTTTCTGTTGTACACCGCTTTCGGTTATTATTAATAACGGTACATATTCTGTCATTCTTTTTTTTCTCCAATTCAATTTGAGACGGGGTAAATCAAATTAACAGAGTTTATAGACGCTGTGTAGGTGCAGGGAATGTAGAGACGTGAAAGAAGGATAGGAATTAAAGGTACACAAAACACATACACACTCACTGATACATTGTGTTGTCGTGAAGAGGCAGGATTTAGAGGCACGTTGTGTTTGCCATTCTTACGCTGGCTTTGGAGTCTCAGTGGCTTTCAAATATCACAATGTCTGCTCAGGATCTTACACAAAGGAGATTGCTACACGTTTTTGGAGCTTTAGATGTTCCAGCTGTCGGAATGTTTCGATAAGCGAGCCGGCGACACACAATGAAGGCCACTTTTTATTCCTGTGCAGTTTAATTTCACACTCTCTTACATTACGTTAAGTCCGTGAGGCAGAATATCTCATCCCATTTTACACTTAGGGGGACCGAGTGTTGCCCCAAACAAGTCAACTCTATTCTTCTTCCCTTTTCTATCTCTCTATTTTTTTCTGCACTTTTAAAATAAACACAGATCAGTTCTAACGTTGCAGCGGGGTCTATCCAAGGTATAAAAAAAAGTACAATCTAGAATTTGAACAAACATAATGACGTTGACTGTCCTATATGAAGACAAAGGCAAGCTGGGTCTGAGATTACCAGAGCGATTCCACTCGTGCATAACACTGTAGGAATATGGTGGTTATCCTGGGTTGAATTGTAAACTAAATAGTTTCTTCCTTTCAAAAGAAGAAAACACACACATATAGCCCCCCCCCACCGCCCCCTTCCCTGCAGCATCTCTGCATGGTGTTGTTGAAATGAAGTGCGTCAGTCTGGCCTGTGTGTTCTGGGATTTATAGGGTGTGCGGTGTTGGACTGAGGAATGACAGATGCCTGGGCCCAGCTGCATGGAGACAGCCATGCTTCTTAAGTTTCCATCTAATCCACCTACTCCGGCACACACTGCGATAACCCAAACAAATGGCCAGCGCACAAAGACACACCAGCACCGCCCGCATGGATAATGCCCAAGATGGTGCCCCCCGATTCACCCACCACCTCCCTCAGATATCAACACTTCTTCTGATTCTCCGGAGGGCTAACCCACACCTACTCACATCACCCACTTCAATCCCCCTACAGATCATACATCTGCAGACAAACATGTTGGGATCTGCAAACCAGAATTGAGCTGTGTGTGTGTGTGTGTGTGTGTGTGTGTGTGTGTGTGTGTGTGTGTGTGTGTGTGTGTGTGTGTGTGTGTGTGTGTGTGTGTGTGTGTGTGTGTGTGTGTGTGTGCGTGTTTGCGTGTGTGTGTGCGTCTGTGTGTGTGTGTGTGTGTGTGTGTGCGTGTGCATGTTCACGTGTGCGTATGTGTGTGTGCGCGTGTGCGCGTGCACGTGCGCGCACAATGGGTCAGCAGGTAGAACAGTGCTGACTGTACAGGAGAGATTTTCCTTTTCCCCTTCATGACACACTCCGCTGGGCCATTGTGTGTGGAGGTGCCGAGTGACAAGAAACAGGAAAAATAGTTTTACCTCAGAAACCTCTCCCCGTCATTCCTTCTCTCGCTTTCTCTCCCCTTTTCTTTCTCGCATTTCACTCCCTCTGTCTTTCCATCTTTCCATCTCTTTTTCGCTCTCGTTCTCCTTCTATCCCTCTCTCTCTCTCTCTCTCGTATGTGTCCAGAGACTGTTCAAAACCCAACCCCAAAGCTTTATCTGAAAAGAAAGAGAAAACACTGGTCTTGTTTTCATTAGTGTGGCATTATCTAGGTCTCCTAATTAACACCCAAAGGCCTTGAGCGTAGAGATCAGAGGGAACAGGGGGGGGGGGGGCTGGGTTACTACCGCATGACTTCCTCAAACAACCCACTGTATCTACTCACTCTGCCCGCGCCCCCTACTTACCCCTCGGTCCTCCCTCCTCCACGCCTCGGAGAAGAGAAAGGCAGGAGGAGACCGCCCTCATTCCCCTTCACTCTCACCTCCTCCTCCTTTACTTCCACCTCCTCACCCCTCCCTTGCCAGCCTCTCTACTGCTGGGTGGCAGCAGATGGGTACTGTAGCTCGCTCCTTTTGACCCCTCCCTAGCTCACAGCGGTGTGTTGGATGCTGTCTGTGGTGAAGCGGATGGAGCAGGGCGCTCTCTGATCATGTTTCCACGCAGAGAGGGAAGTGAGAGAGATCCACGAGGTGCTGCTATGATCCTATCTCTCTCCTCTACTGCCATAGTCCCGATTTCCCCCTCTCCACTCAAACATCTCTCTCTCTCTCTCTTTCTCTCTCTCTCTCTCTCTCTCTCTCTCTCTCTCTCTCTCTCTCTCTCCTAGTGAACGTCGAAGTGTAACAGCCTTACGACTGCTTCCCTCTGGTGGCTCCCTCTATGATCCACACGGGAACAACGCATAGACAAACCTGTACGCGCACATTGACCGAAGCATTCTCACACACATACGTTCAAACACACAAATCTGTTCGCAAACACGCACATGAACGTACGCTAAAATGTTCACATGTCCACGAAGCCAACACACAGACACACAGTCTCCCACGACAGTGCCTTGGCACGTAATCAAAACCGCTCTTATATAAACTCCATCTGATGCCAGTGCTACCATCTGTGAGAGAGCACTCCTCAGCTACGTCTGTAGGCAGGAAGCCCCTCTCCCCGAAGCCTGACGAACAGAGCAAGTGTGTGTGCGTGTGTGTGCGTGTGTGTGCGAGTGTGTGCGAGGGTGTGAGGGAGGGAAGAGAGAGGGGGGAAATGATTCATTTGCAGACTGCTTGTGATTCGCTCATATATTGTTATAGCAGCTCATCAGCACATGACGAATCCCCAGGCCCTGCACAGCAGAAAGAAGCTGCTGGGCTTCAGCACTTTCAGCGTGTATCTCTGTGTGTGTGTGTGTCCATGTAAGTATGAGGTGTGTGTGTGTGCATGTGTGCGTGTGTGTGCGTGTGTGTGTGTGTGTGTGTGTGTGTGTGTGTGTGTGTGTGTGTGTGTGTGTGTGTGTGTGTGTGTGTGTGTGTGTGTGTGTGTGTGTGTGTGCGTGTGTGCGTGTGCGCGTGTGTTTGTGTGTGTATGTGTGTGTTGGCACCTGACAGACTGCAGAACCTCTAATGACTTTCAGATGCTCACAAACAGTCATTCTACCCTGACAATGAAGGGAAAAGGCTATGGGGGGGGGGGGGGGGGGGGGGCTAGTCTGTCTCATTTCCGCCCAGTGTGTTATTAAGGGTTTAGAAGCATGACACACATTACAGGTACTCTAACATGCACTCTCTTACAGACTGCACTACACACTGATTGACCAGTTATCTCATTGGTGTGATAGGGGAGAGCGGGGCACGATGAGTTATTATGTACATTCAGCATCACCACGTCAAGGGAAATATGGTATTCTTTCTAACAAAGATATCTACATGCACGTTAGGATGTTGTGTATCGGTGGAAATAATCAGAACCGTTTTGAAAACGTAGCTTGTCCAAAAAAAAGTGTTCTCTTGGCACAACTTACCCCGGGTATGGGGTAAATTGAACATAGGGACAGGGTAAGCCTTGGGGTAAGATGTATTTGATGCTACTAAGACCATGAAACTGGTCCATAAGATTTCTGATATATTTAGCAAGCTCAGACTCCATGTTGTCAGACATTGGTACCTCTGCTACTCTGCCATAGACTCTCTATCGCGCCGGTGCACGTTTTGTTATCTCCTTTGTCAACGTACCTCTTCAGCGTCATAAGGTAGATTTTTTTTCATCCCTTGCCGCTGCTCGAATGGACTTCTCCCCTTCTCTCACATCCTTGGCTGGTCTCTCAAGAATCTTAAGGCGAGCTAGATCCCTGCGTGTTTTACATGTGTATACACAGGGCATGATGATGTCTGCTCTGTAACAATACAAATACAGTAGCGGGACTTTATATGCATAATAAACTGCAAAAATACTATGCATATTATGCATAAAACTGACCAAATGTGATCATCATTTGTATGGGGTATGTTGAGCCATTGGCTCAACTTGCCCTTTGCCAAATGAAACAATTTACCCCAAAAGCAACCATTTGACTATATTAGCGCACACAGCTACAATGATACACTTTCATGCTAGGTTTAGGACCTCATATTGTAGCTTACAGATACCCGAACTGATGTATAAAACACTCTTAAAACGATCTAATTTGGTTTAGATACAAGCATCATGAAACCTATAACACAATACATTCATTTGACTTTGTGAAAATCTTTTGGACCTACTGCTTACCAATTTTCCCATGTGGTTTCTTCCTTCAGACTCCATGAAAGGATGACTTCTTCCTAATTATTTGGTCACATGATTCATTGTGTATATGGTTGACTGGAGAAGAAGTGGTGTCTCAACAACCCCATGGCACAATACCCCCCCCCCCCCCCCAGCCTTCCCCTTAAGCCCTCCCACTTCATTTTGCGCAATCCCGTGAGCCCCATCGAGTCATAGTGGTATCCCAATTCAACTTTGAGCGAAGCGTAGTGCCTTTTCAGCCCTGTAGTCGGCTCTCCAAACAAAGCGAATCGAAATGCGGACTTTCTATCAAGTGTTTCCCAAAATTCCCATGAAGCTCTGTTACCCAACCCTGGAGAGTTGCTTTAAGAATATTGTCTGACAAAAATACTAGAATTGAAGCAAATATAAGTCATTTTAACGTCATAACATAACTATGTTAGTTAATGTAGAGACAAATGATTATGCATATTTCTTTGTCACAACGTTAACTTACGAAAATTGCTATTTAACAAGCTACCTGACTAGGTAACATTAGCCAGCTAGCTATACATTTAGATTGGTATATGAGCGTTTGACATTTGAATGAATTGTAATTTGTGTTGTTTAAAGGGATAGTTCACCCAAATTACAAAATTGCATATTGGTTTCCTTACCCTCTAAGCACTATGGTCAAGGCATGACAGCAATCCATGCTTTGGTTTAGTTTCCCTGGCACTGTTTCCAAATACTAATGTTTAGCATTTGCGGCACAAATCCCATCCAATTCCTGGTACCGATATAAGCATTTTCCACGCATCATGTCCAAATCATCCAAAAGTATCTCCAACTGATTGTGAAGCTCAACAAAGTCCCATTCAGATGATTTGAACATGACATGGGATAAATGCTAATATCAGTACCATGACTTGAATGGGATTTGTGCCACAAATGCCAAAACGTTTTAGCATGTGTGCTAAAAATGCACCATGGAAACAAGACCAACGCACAGATTGCTGTCATACCTTGTCCATATGCTGCTTACAGGGTAAGGAAACCAACGTGTCATTTTGTAAATGGGTGAACTATCCTTTTAATGTTTTAGGGACTCCTGAGCAAACCAGCAAACCAGGCTTTCATCTTGTGAAACCCAGTGGCTGTAAGTGGATGCATTTACTGCAAATTGAATGAGCAATTTGGTAAGCTTGCCTTGCTGTTCATAAAAAGAAAATCGAAGTCAATCACTTGTCAGTGTTCTTTATTGTAGCTAGTGATGTCAACGTTAAAGATTGAAGATATTTGTCATCTAATGCAGCCGAAGTAACGCACTAACTATTTTCTTACTTATTGTGTAGTGGAGGATAAAAATATCTGTATGCCTATGGATGTGTAGCTACGTAGCCAATCTGTGTATGGGCCCTTACACTTTTGGTATAAATATTAGTGCAGAACAGTGGTTTTAATTGCTTCCACTGATTAATCATGACTGAGTGAAGGAAATGTGACTGTTACATGTCAAATTGCTATTATGTAATGAATGTTCCTGCTTCAATACTACTCCACGTTGAACCACAGCCACAGCAGCCAGAATATGGCTACATTATGGCACATTGTTGTTTTGCTGTTTTCATTTGTTGCTCATATGGTAAGTACATATTATTTGCATGACATATAAGGAAAGCTATTCCTGCCGTCATTACAGGCATTGTGGAAAAACACGAGGCTCGTAGTCAATGAATTGCATGGTAGGCTAACCTTTGGCGGCTTTTGCTGTGTGCAAGTGACGTCCCATTCCTTATGGTTATTTACCTCTCCCTACCATCAGTTGCTTTGTTTTTGAGGGACACTTGAAAACGAGGGGGAGGGCTAAGGGGAGGTATTGGGACTGAGCCTAAATGTAGAAATAAAGAATGGCACAAGTACAGTTTACCAAACCAAACCTTTTTCACTTATATTAGAGAAACGTTGTCGCCAAACGTTGTCGCCAAGGCCACATGGGTTCTTCCTTCACAAACTCCATGAAATGACAACCTCTTCCTAAATATTTGGTCACATGATTAAATTGTGTATGGTTTCCAAGAAACAAGGTGTGGCTCAACTAATCATTTTGGCATGACTTACGTCAGTCTCCCCTAAGTGTAGAAATAAAGAATGACACAAGTAAAGATAACCAAGCCAACCATTTTTACTTGTATTAGGGAAACCTTGTCGCCAACTTTAAAATAGCCTTTTGTATTGCTGTGTTTGAATTTCTATATATATTTACACCATTATTAAAGGGATACTTCGGGATTTTGGCAATGTTCATACAAGTTCATACTTCCCCAGTCAGATGAACTTGTGGATACCATGTTTATGTCTCTGTGTCCAGTATGAAGGAATTTAGAGCTAGTTTCGTCAGCCATATACCGATAGACTTCCAGTCACTGTGCTAACTCTAGTTAGCAATTGCGCTAGCGCTAGTTAGCAACTTCCTTCAAAACCGGATAAACATAAAAATGGTATCCACGAGTTCATCTGACTCTGGGGAAGTAGATAAAGGGCCTCGTTGCCAAAATCCCAAAGTATCCCTTTAAGGAGGAAAGCAATACATTTCTTTGGGATGTAAAGAAAAAAACATGGGAACTGTTAATGTACAGTATAAGGAAACATACAGTATCCCTATATGTAAACATATGTGATGACAGAATTATGTGTATGTTTGTGTGCTGCCGTGGATATGTACAGAATGGGAGTGACAAACAGAGAAAAAATGACCGTGTTCGAGAGACACATACCGAGAGAGGTGAGCGTGTGTGTTTGTGTTTGTGTATGGGTTTGAGAGAGAGTGGGGGGGGGAGTGGAGTTGCGTCTGGGGAGAGAGAGAGCCACAGAAGGTGTGAGCTGTAAAATGTGATGCACCATCTGTCGGCCAATAATAACCTGCGTGTTGTAAAGGCTCAGAGTTTAGTCAGCAAACAGCACTCCCAAACACCCAAGTACCACCTCACACTCTATGTCCAACCTATACACCTATACCCCCTTATCCTGACCTGTAACCCTGGCTGGGGCATCCTACACATCATTTCTAAGCGTTACAGTACACTTAGAAAAAGGGTTCCAAAAGGGTTCTTTGACTGTCCCCATAGGAGAACCGTTTTTGGTTCCAGGTAGAAACCTCTCTGGAAAGGGTTCTACATGGAACCCAAAAAGGTTCCACCTGGAACCAAAAGCGTTC
The DNA here is from genome assembly GCF_016432855.1 of Salvelinus namaycush. Lineage (NCBI taxonomy): Eukaryota > Metazoa > Chordata > Actinopteri > Salmoniformes > Salmonidae > Salvelinus > Salvelinus namaycush. The sequence continues at coordinate 55,884,259 of NC_052307.1, forward strand.
TACCTGGAACCAGAAAGGGTTATCCAAAGGGTTCTTCTATTGGGACAGCCGAAGAACCCTTTTAGGTTCTAGATAGTACCTTTTTTTCTAAGTGTACTTTCGAGCTGGGTGATATGGACAAACATTACTTATTGCAATAAATTGTTTGAATTGATGCGATAACAGTAAATAGAACGATAAGTTTATAACAAGAAAAGAAGACGAGTAGGCGGACAGTACGTGGCAATAAACTTTCAAGTTTATTACAAGTTTAATACAACTTTCAAGTTTATTACAAGTTTATTACAACTTTCAAGTTTATTGCAACGTACTGGCTGCTTACTCGTCTTCTTCTGGAATTACCTGCCATTTAGGGGCCTACTTTCCCACTGCCCTCATCTAATATTAATGTTCACCACAGTTGTCCCATTAACAATCACCCATATTCAGTGGTGCAAAGTACTTAAGTAAAAATACTTAAGTAGTTAAGTCGTTTTTTGGGGTATCTGTACTTTACTTTACTATTAATATTTTTCACTACTTTTACTTTTACTTCACTACAATCCTAAAGAAAATAATGTACTTTTTACTCATATTCCTTGACACCCAAAAGTACTCGTTACATTTTGAATGCGTAGCAGGACAGGAAAATGGTCCAATTCATGCACTTATCAAGAGAACATCCCTGGTCATCTGTACTGCCTCTGTTCTGGAGGACTCACTATACACAAATGCTTCGTTTGTAAATTATGTGTGAGTGTTGGAGTGTGACCCTGGCTCTCAAAAAATAATAATAACAAGGAAATTGTGTCGTCTGGTTTGCTTAAGGAATTTGATGTATATCGTTTACTTTTGCTCAAGTATGACAATTGAGTACATTTCCACCACTGTACTTAAGTACATTTCAAACCAGATACTTTCAGACTTCTACTCAAGTAGTATTTTTTTGAATTTTTTATTTAACCTTTGTTTAAAAAGGCAAGTCAGTTAAGAACAAATTCTTATTTACAATAACGGCCTACCCCAGCCAAACCCGGACGACACTGGGCCAATTGTACGCCTCCCTATGGGACTGCCAATCATGGCCGGATGTGATACAGCCTGGATTCGAACCAGGGACTGTAGTGACACACTGATATACAGTGCCTTAGACCGCTGCGCCACTCAGGAGTATTTTACTGGGTGACTTTCACTTTTACTTGAGTCATTTTCTATTAAGGTATCTAAAATGTATTTAATTTCAGGCGTCACATTTCTCTAGTATAGGCTACTTATTGTAATGAACTTTATCAGCAAAATGCCTGCGATAGGTGAAGGGTACGGTCGGGGTCGATCATTTTTGGTTTATCGTCCCAGCTCTACGTTACAGTAGCGTCCATTCATCGGTGGCATGGATCCGTAAACATCAGACAGGAAAATGTAATGACTGGGAAAAAGCATTAGAATGTCTACCCCAGGGATCATCAACTAGATTCTGATGTTGGTCGTTTTTTTCTTGAGTGGATGGTCATGGGGCTGGAACATCATTACAAATGGACCACACAAAGCCCAACCAGATATAATATTTGACTAAAACATAATTTCAAACCCTGCTTACATTTGTATATGAACATGTGTCTCTCTATTATGCATGAGAATACTTGGGAACAGATTTCCAAAATGTAAATCACTTGGAGCTGATTTCCTGGTGCTTTTACAGTCTTTTATGTCCATCAATGAAAATTACCCAAAATTAATAATAATATTTTATTTTTGCGCAGAAAACATTGGGGGCCAAATAAAACCACCCGCGGGCCAAATTTGGCACACGTGCCACCAGTTGGGGAACCCTGGTCTACCTTATTCAAACATTAAAGACCTATAATTTTTACTCTGATTCAAGGTACATGTCTATTGATTTACCAAAAATATTTGTATTTATATCCAAAGCCCTGGAGGGATTGACTTTTCCACAGTATTAAGACAGTATTAAGAGGTTTCAGAAGTCTGTGTGTGTTGATGTAAAATTGGGCTGAAGTTCGGGGAATAGCGATCTGGTCTATTTCTCTGGTTAACTAGAAAAACCAACACACAAATAACACTAAGGAATACACTTATGGAGAGGCAGAGGGGAGGGGGTGTTGATGCATCAAAGAAAGCTAAAAAGTCGTCACTGGGGATTCAGTCCCATGTTAAATACTGAACTAGATTATTAATTGCTGTACCAGAAGGAGCTGTTAATAAGTTCCTCAAAATAGTGAGTCTTCTATCTCTCTCTCACCCACTTTCTCCTTCTTTGTCTCTATTCCACTAAAACAGTTGTTTTCTTAGTGTCTGTAGATGCCATTCAGCTAGGACTATAAACCCCATACTGTAAGGTCAAACTTCTCCAGTGGTCAGAGCCTCTGTACCTGCACCTGCAGTGTCAGTGTCCTCTCTGTTGAGCAGACACAAACCAGGGCCTCTCCCACTTGTGATTGGCTGAGGACTGTTGGGGCTCAAGGGTACGGAGCAGTAAATTCATCATGTGATGATGGCCTGTATGTCAGCTTGTCTCAGCAGGACCAGGTCAGTGTGTGTGTGTGTGTGTGTGTGTGTGTGTGTGTGTGTGTGTGTGTGTGTGTGTGTGTGTGTGTGTGTGTGTGTGTGTGTGTGTGTGTGTGTGTGTGTGTGTGTGTGTGTGTGTGTGTGTGTGAGTGTGCGCGTGTGTATGGGTGCGTATGTGTGTGTGCGCTTGCACGTGTGTGTCCATGCGTGTATGTGTGTGTATGTGTGTGCGTGTGTGCGCACGCATGTATGTGTTTCTGCATGCATGTGTCCGGGAGCAGAAGCGCTGGCCTGGGGATGGACAGTTCAGGAGTGTTCGTCTCTACTCCAGCACCAATCTATTGCTGACCTGTCACTGCAGACAGCTAATGGATGTCCAAGTCTGTAAGAGTGTAGTCTCTGTGTGCTTGTGTACGGGAAACGGAGAAGATAGAAACAATAAGAGAGGGAGCGAAAAAGAGAAAGAGTTCATTTGGACTAAAAGGTAATAAACCACTCATATGGCAGATAAGCTTTGTGCAAACTTCCTGTTGACCTTCTAGAAAGAAGGATAAAAAAAAAGGCTGATAAAACGAACCCGTGTCGAAAAGGAGCGTTGTGACTGAAGCAGTGGCTAACAGAGAACAGAGAGTGATGTGTGTGTCAGGCTAACCGTGGGAGCTGAACAGCCAGAGGAGACGGTGTCCTAAACAGAGCAGATCATGTCAGCTCGCCCCGATACATGCCAGGTGCTGCTCAAGGCCTCTGAGCCAATTAAGAGAAAAGAAGAAAAGAAACAACAGAAGAGAGGAGGAATGAAAACATCGCACTTCCCATGGACTCAGGAACAGAGGAGGGCCGGGATGGAAAAGTTGCCGTATGGAGTAAGTCCCCTACAAGGTGCTCATATCGCCGCAACATGATCTATCTCTCTCCTATGGCAGACATTACAAGGGCAACCCGGTCTCGGCTGTCACAAACATGTTCCCAGCACGGCTAAGTGGTCTGCGGGTATCAATAACAGCCACTGTGTTTCCAAGGCAAGAGGACTGGGCTGAGGGTTATTGGAAAGCACCATTCTTAATACAGTCCGTTATGATGAATATACGTACCTTTCTCAGTGACGACCAGGTTTAGAACAAGATCAAGACTTCACTTCCCTCTGTGAGATCGGGTTGTATTTTCAGCGTGTGATCTGCAATGTGTTACACGGTATGAATCTGGCGAAGCTTTATTTCCTGCAAAGCTTAAATTTCTTGGCTTATTTTTTCTGGCATAACTTTTTAAACCTTATCGTCAGTGCTTTCCCCCATGCAAGCTTTGCCTGTCCTTATCTCTCTCTGTCCTCCTCCTCCTCCTCCTCCTCACCCTCCCTTCTCTTATTTTCCTTCCCTCCTTCTCTCTTCCCTTTGCTCGGCCTCTCTCTTCTCTCTTCCTCTCAGAGAGAGAGAGAGCCCTATTTGTCTGCTTTAAGTGAAATCACTCAATTCTCAAAAGTCAGTGGGGGACTTTGGAAAGGGGAGGGCCAGGAGAGGGCCACCTCCAAATAAGTTCCATTAATCACAAGGCAGAGTCTAATGTAACTAATATTTTACAATTAGAGGAGACAAGATGGAGCTAAAAGCCATCTATCTCCCTTACACCACATGATCATCGATTCATAAGCCAGAGCCTGAGACAAGCACAGAGACACATTTACCAGGAAACAGGAGGCCAGGGGACTGTGTGTTTGTGTGTGTGTCTCTGTGTCTCTGTGTGTGTGTGTGTGTGTGTGTGTGTGTGTGTGTGTGTGTGTGTGCGTGCGTGCGTGCGTGCGTGCGTGCGTGCGTGCGTGCGTGCGTGTGTGTGTTTAGAGAGATATTCCTCTACACTCTACAGTACGTACAGTACAATATAAACAGCATTCCAGTGTACTGTAAATATGCAGGGATTGTCTAGACTGATTGAGCAGAAGAGATGACATTATGTGGTGAGATGACCCGTGTGTGTCTGGATGTGGGTGTGTCTGGATGTGGGTGTAGATGGGTGTGGGTGTGTATGGGTGGGTGGGTATGTGTGGGTGTGTGTTTATTATTGAAGAGCGTTACAGTTTAGACTTAGAATCCCAAAAGAGTACCGGTGTTTCTCAAATTGAAATAACTCAACGTTGCGATTTCCCAGTCTATGAGGATAGTGCCAAGCACAGTCTGAGAGGCCCAGATTGTACAACCATGTCTTATGGTTACAGATGGGTAGCATTCAAACGACAGATCATAAGTAACTAGCCCCTTCATCAGCATATATGTTCAACATTAAATAGACTTGGTTATTCTACACTGTGGTTTACGTGGTTGCTAACGTTGGATCAAATTGCTCAGAACAAAAGGTGCCATTTATTGTAGCATTCGTTTCATTTATTTTAATTGTATTGTTATTCTATGATACTATTGTCGTGAGTCAGTCCTTTCAGTGCAATGTGAAAACAAAGGCAGAGAGTAGCTAGTTGCCTCTTGATGTGGTAAAAGCTGGTCTTTACCGCCCTCTAGTGGCCATGGTGGAGCAGTGCATAATGCAGAGACGCCTGCAACATGGAGGCCTGTGAAATTAACCACAGCTGAACAAATGAGCGCAAGGACAGGTTCAACTGGAGGTCACCATCTGCCCAGTTACAACTGCTGGCACACTTGAACGGAGCCGCACCATCATCTTAAGCACATCAATCGCCGCTGCACACATTGCAGCACAATATGGCGTGAAAAGGAAAGAGGAAATGGATGCAGAGAGAGAGGAAGAGAGAGAGAGACAACGGCAAGACAAGAGATGTGAGAGAGAGAAAAAAACGAAATGAAGGGAGGAGAATTGTTCATCAAGCTCTGAACAGGGTCATGAGGCAAACTGATGACGCATCACAGAACATCAAGCAATGAAAAGACATAAGAGCAGAATCTAATGGAAAAAGACCTGATGTGTTCTTTAATCAGTGACACGTGCACGATCACATTCACAGTAGGTGAACACACACACACATTAATATCCTGGTTGTGATTAGGGACTGTCTGATTTGTAACCATACAACACGTCCTTCCTTTAAACACTATTTCGTTTGGGGCGACAGGTAGCCTAGTGGTTAGAGTGTTGGGCCAATAACCGAAAAGTTGCTAGATCGAATAACCGAGCTGACAAGGTAAAAATCTGTTGTTCTGCCCCTGAACAAGGCAGTTAACCCACTGTTCCTAGGCCGTCATTGTAAATGAGAATTTGTTCTTAACTGACTTGCCTAGTTAAATTAAAAATAAATAAATAATACAATTCACTACCAGAGACAGAAGGAGAAAATAATTATGTCAAATGGTTACTTTCTACGGATGTGAGTTTTATTAGGACCAGATTCCGTGCATCACAAGCGCCCCCCACATCTGGTGCAGTGCAGCTGATCCGTTTAAAAATTAGTCAGGCATTGACCTGGGCCTCTTCCCAGCAGGCTCAGCAACCGCTGGGTCCTGACGTTAGGTTAACTCAAATATGGATCCCATCAACCAGACCTGGATCAGGTTTCAGCCTGTACCACCAAAGAGGAGGAATAAAAACCTAAAATACTTCCCCCTCAAAAACATCCCAGACTAGAACCAGGGGAACAAAGCGGATTTGTGCGACGTGTACTTCTGATGTGGGTAAGGAAGTTTTATCTTTTTGAATGTGTTGATACTGTCACTTTCCTGCCTACGACATTGCTATAGGAAATGGAGAGATTCCTTAGATGAGACGAACACGATCTCAGGGGGTGGAAAGTGCAGCACCCTCCAACTCGGTAATGGACCTGTGAAAAATTATATCACAGCACTATCTGTCTTAGATCACACACACACACACACCTACACACACTAACCAATTACACACAATATGTCAAAACAACTTTGCGTGATGGATAGAAAAAAAGAAACAAGGAGAAGAGCAATTATTTGCCCACCCTGAAATAAGACTTGATGGTGTTTTGGAATTAACAATACATTGGCCCAAGGGCACAGTGCTACAGTTAGCAACACCATAACTAGTCATCTGAGCTGTCAAGGAACAGGCCAGTTTGGTGCTACACGGTCAGCTCTGTAGTCAGTCAGCACTGTATCCCCTCCGGCTACTTCCTTGTACAGCACTTAACAGTGAAGTCAGGGAGAGAGGAGAAAGATACATCATTTATATTGCTCATCATTCAGCGCAATATAACAAGCGCTTCACCAACAACAGTCAAGAGAAGTGCTCTCAGCTGAACACTGATCTTTCTTTCGGTGTGTGTGTGTGTGTGTGTGTGCCTGTGTGTGTGTGTCTGTCTGTGTGTGTGTCTGTGTGTGTGTCTGTGTGTGTGTGTGTGTGTGTGTGTGTGTGTGTGTGTGTGTGTGTGTGTGTGTGTGTGTGTGTGTGTGTGTGTGTGTGTGTGTGTGTGTGTGTGTGTGTATCAGACGGGATGTAGGTCCATTGTGGGTCTCCCTGGTTTGCATGAGTGTGTAAACCATTTTCAGTTAGCTTGTGCCTGAGTGAATTAGGGGTGGAAGTTGATGGCTAGTCTAAACTATCTGAGTGTGCATAGGACAGTTCTCCATCCAATGCAGTGAGGTGACTTTGTTGATTGTGGTGGATGACAATATCATATAGGCCTACCACAATTAGTTTGTATTGTAGCCTATTCAACAGCATGAGCATAGTCCATGAAGCTCTGGGATTAAGGACTAGACTGGAAACGGAATAGTTTTGAGGGAGTGACATATTCAGACTATTGTTCACTCAACACTGGCATTGTGATGCTTTATTTTCTCCTAAGTGACTGTTATCCTGTGGGGGGGAAAAGAAACAATCCATCGCTCGACAACAATCCGTTATAGTTTGAATACATTTTATTTTTATTATAAGTACAGTTCAGTAGTTACAAAACGAAGCATCTGCCATGAGAATACAGCAAACAAAAGGTTTTCAGCTCACAAGACAGGTTCGTACGTGGAATGCTCATATACCGGTTCAGAGAGAGCCAGACAGTTAATATTAACCTCTCAGCTATACAACCACACAACGGAGAGAAGGGGAGAGAGGGCATCACTATGGGACTGACCGGGCCCTCTGATTGGTTAACTCAGACCCTGTCCCACAATCCACTTCTCAGCACCCTGTTTAATTCCCTACAATACCACTTTTTGTTTTCATTTCTCATCCTTTTTTTCCCTCCTTCATATTTTGGAATTGGGAATTCTAAAGTCAGGAAAAGCAAATTAAAAACGGGCTTTTTTTTGTGTGTGGAGTTGAATTTCAACCCGATGTGGAATTTGAGCATCGATCATCACTCTGCTTTAGTAACAAACAGTATGTAAATGATGACCACACAGGTGACTTGCATGCCTTGGGTTGGCACTATGATAACATTTTTGTCAAAGCCATGTACTGTATATATGTGCACTATACACACCGCATTAGAATTCTCAGGGTTCACAAGAGGACATAGAAACATTTCACAATGTCAAGGGACACACAGACACACACACACCTTCATTGTAGTTAGTTAGCTAGTTTTGTACTGTATAGATTTGATTTATAATACTATCACAGTGCAAAATACTTTTGAAAAAAAAAAAAAATCCTTCTATGCATAATGTATTATGTATATATGGGCATATGTTTGGAGCACATGAGTAGATTGTCAATCTTTTTCTTTTTTCTTTGAAATGTAGAAGGCAAAAAAGTACAGTACTTTGGGGGAAAAAATGGATCAACCCTAAGGCCTACCATCTAAAACAACTAGCTTCGTCAAAGCAACAACGGATGACTGTATCTAAGGCTAGACAATATTTGTTTTTCCATTTTTTTCTTCTTTAAAAAACAAAAAGTTAATACATCAAACCGTTTCAGTAGTCAGTAACACTTTGCAACATTGATTGGTGGCAGTATCTTACAAACATTTGCAACACTATAGTCCTTGAAGTCAATACGAGAGATGAAAAGGGGAGAAAATACAATCCCGTTTCGTTTTTGATATCTTCTCTTCAAGCTCTATGTTTACCTACAGGACAAGGGCGTGTAAACTAGTTATTACTGTCACTTCAACACTTTCTGCTCTTCACAAACAACCTTTTTTGTTTTCGTTTTTTTGTACTCCTCTCTTTTTACATTTAGTCTGAGCATCTACAGGCTCTGTGATATAGAGCGAGAAAATAGTCTTCACTTCAGTCCTGTTTCTGTTACGGGGAGGGGGTGGGGTGAGGATCCTCAGTCCTCTGTCCATCGTCACACTATACTGTACAATGCTCAGGCTTTCTCTTCTCGTTGTCACATCTACTAACATCCCAGTCATATCTGAAAACTACTGCTCTCTCTTAGCTAGCTAGCACAGGAAAAGATTGTCAGAGAATGTCATACTTCTGGTTTAGTTTTTTGTTTGTCCTTTTTCTTCCCCCTGTTAGTTCGTTTTTGACACGCAGAGCATTGGGCCCTAAAACAGGGTCGAAAATAGCAACTAAAATGTGCGTGGCAATAAGTGTGCTTGGTCTCCATAGATGGTTGGTCTGGTCAAAAGGAGCGTGTTAAGCTACAGCTCCAGCAGGACAAGAGTGGGAATGGTACAGTCCAGGGACAATACCATTACTGTGATCCAGGGGTCATTGAATACCTGTCTGGTACTGGGTCTGATAGGAGAGAGAGAGAGAGTCTGTCGTACAGGTGAAGCACAGGTCAGCACAACAGTTCAGTCTGAATATTATCTTCTTCTTTTTTTGTCAACAATGATGGACGCCATCTTGGATCAAGGAATGTGTCATAGTAGGGCTGTGTTAGGGACTGTCATTTAGCAGGTAGTTTCATCAAAAACATAAAATCAAAGGAGAGACATGAAGAAGACAGAAGATGGAGGGAGGAGTCATCCATGAGAGGACAGGAAACAGAATGGTTAAAGTCGCTGTCTGTCTGTCACTTTGCTGAGCGTCACATCCAGTGGCCTCTACAAGTCCTTTCAGCAGGTCTGTCTCTCAGTCTCCTCTCCGTCCTCACACAGGGCAGAAACACTCCTTCATAGTTCCTTTTGAATGACTTCTCTTGTTTGATCGTAGCATGTTTTAAATAAAGTCTTTGATATAGTGTGTTCCTTCGTCATCACCATCATCATCATCATCATGTTCCTGCCTTGCTCCAGCCGGGTGCTCGGGCGGGAGTTAGTCTCTGTTAAGAGAGGCTGCGTCGTGCATCTCAGTGTCAGCTAGGTTAGGCAGCGCGAGGTTAGGGTCGAGGGTCAGCGCGGGGCCCAGGGCTCCATGGCCTTCCTCCTCTCCTACCCACAGATGAACTACAGTTAAGAGAACAAACGCAGATTAACAAAACTGCCCCGGACCCCACCACAGCCACAACACAACCATTCTGACACTAAACATAGCATAGCAGTTATACACACAAAATGGCCACCTCTTACTGTAACAAACATCACAAAGGGTGAAGTAAGAGCAAAACAGAAACTGACATTCTGTTCAGGAACCAACATTTAGCATTAGCATTACACATATATGACTGACAAACTTCTAGACTAACATTGAGATGACTAAATAAAATAAATGCTGAACTTGGTTCAAATGTATGCTAGGCCTCTAACAGGGACTCAGAGGTGAGGTCGTGAGGTGTTTAGCAAAGGTTGCAGTCTAAAAATGGTATGAGACACTAGCAGTAAAATGATTTCCATACTTTTCCCAAGCAAGTTTGTGTACTAGATAAGTGTGATAACTTGGTGATCATGTAAGCAATTATACTATACGTTTGAATCCCAGACAGTGAAACATGCTCATCTTTAAGTTCTGCAACAGTGTGAGAGCTAAATAACACAATCCCTGTTTCCTTGCACAGTTCCATTGCCTCAACAACTTCTAGAGGACATTTTTTGGCAATAAAATCTACCGAACACATCTCCATGTCATGTTCTTTTAAAGTGCCGTTATGAAACTGACAAAATGAAATGAAAATCGCTTTTAATCGATCGTGCTGTCACAAGGAAGATATCGAAATGAAATGAAGAGTCGGTGCAGAGCAACGGGAAAGCTAAAAACAGGATAAAACATCATCATTCTGAGTTCTCAAAGAGCAATTACGCTGACACCTACTCTCTCTGTATTAGGCACACAATCACACCGTCACTCTCAAATCAAGATGTACTGTACGTTCACTTAAAACTTATATGTCAAACAGTTTAGAAAAAGGCAGATGAAGATTCTAACGAGAATTAAAGTAGCTCTCAGGGCTCGTCTGAGTTGCAAGCAATCTTCATTCACACTTGAAACATCCTATGCCAGACGCATCAACAAATTAAAACGTTCATCTCTGGGTGTTAACTTTCAAGACATACTGCACACAACTGCTTTAATCTCTTAAAGCGAGAGCATCACTGTTCTGCCCATCATTTGCAGTCTCATCTGCATGGTTCTGTACCACGACTCAGTCTTAAAGAAATACTGTCAGAGCCAACTTTGACCACTAGATGGCAGACTAAGCCTATGTATGTCATGTATGCTTTTTATATGGTGGAACAGCCGGATGGTTTATACTATTCTATGTCTACATCTATGCTTCACGCATACATCTATCATTACTCAGCCATTCACTAAGGAATCAGACTAAATGTCTATCAACAGCTTCATTTTGGAACACAGCCAATGGCATCCTAAATGTCTAACATACGGAGCCCCTCCCCCTCCGCCCCTAAACAAAATATCTTGTCGTAGTCCACCTAATAAACAAACAAATGTTTTTCTTTACATAAAAAGTCTCTGGTCTCTCAAGGGTGGCTTCTCCTTGTGATTTCCCTTCTTCTTTAAAAAAAAAAACTTCCAGTAATGAGTTACAGATTAAGCCCCATATTTGATTTTCACTGTTCATTAACTAAGCCACCTGGAATGTTATTATTTAAGCATGACATTTCGTCTCCCCCAACAACTGCCACTGCGGGCGGGAGATTTCCAGGCCAACTTTATAGATTCCTCATAACTTCCTCTCGGTTTTAATTTCCCATTCGTGTGCGGAACAGATGCACCTCACCAGCCAACCCAAGGACCTCGTTGACATTCCACTTGTGTCTGCCATCTTAAAAACAACTACTGTTTATCATACCAGGTCAATACTGTTTAAATAAATACTATCTGGTCAATGCTGTAGACTACATACTTTATCATTATAATGTAAGGAATCCTACCATTAGGAAAAGCATTACATGTATTATGCAAAAATAATAATATTGGGATGGGTAAATGCTACAATTTATACAACAGCATCAGGTCAGCAAGACTCTCTATATCTGTGACAACTGATTAGATCATTATTTGTATGAGAACGTATATATTTTACAGTAATTTGCAAAAATGCACCGTAGTCAAAAGGACTATTGAAAATGCTGAAAGGGTGATGACGCCCTCTACTGGTAAACTGTGAGATAACAGTCAGAATGGCCATTTACTGGAGAAGAGGGGCCTAGAAACCCAGGCATATGGTAAGAGGACACATAGCTCCAGGATCCATCCTGTGTTAATACATGTGTCATGCTTAACAGAATGGATAAATGAATAGACGGACAGAACAATGGCCTAACACAAGGCTGAGAGCATGTGTTGTAAACCGCCTTGGGAAATACTAGTGTTAGCGTGGGGGTCTCTAAGCAGTCTCTCACCTGACACATTCACAAGCCGTTTTGCTGTGAAAGCCTCGCTAGTGCGCAAACTACACAAGACTATTAAGCTAATCGGTTACTATGGAAAACAGTATAAATCCTTCTATTTTACATTGTGTTTTGCTCTGGATTTGTTACTGGTATGTAAAGGTTTGAGACAAAAATGTAGAATTTTTGTCTCAAACTAAAGCAGGAGAAGTAATTCCCCCAGATAATCCTAGCCTCCATGTATTGTAGATTAAGTGCTAGTCTTCTAATGATGTGGGTTTGACTGCATGAGACTTGAGTTTATCTGTAACATAAGTGCCATGGAAGTGACTGATGCCCTATGTACATTTGAGTCTGCTGCAGGCAGGCAGGCAAACAGGCAGTTACAATAGAGTACTGCCATTGAAGGTGCCTCTGAGGACTTTCTTCTCTCCCAGGCATCCGGGCGACAGTCGAAAAAGTGTTGTTTTTGGCAAAGGTAGGCCTCATTGTAAAGCCAGTATTTATAAATATGTAAATATGAACAGCACACACCACCGCTTGAGCGCGAGGAAGTGAACCCAAATCATATTTTTAGAAGGTTTTAATGAATACAGGATGTTTATGAATACCATTTGCTGTGATTCACAAAGACTAGAGGAATCCACATCCACCCCCATCCCTCAAAGCACCACTAAAGAAGAAAAAAGCACATTTGCGGTGAGACACAGCAGGATTTTGTGTTTATGGCTGTTTCTGCTCAGATCCCCATTAGAAAGCACACTACCGCGTTAAGGTGCACAAACAGTGACAAACTCCTGCATGTGGTAGTGGCACAATGAATAGGTTCCCAGCTTATACTGCATCAAGGAAAAAGATTTGAGTTTCCTTTTTAGGTAAGACAAAAGTACAAAAGGAGAATCCATATATGCGGGGGGGGGGGGGGGGCTATTTTGCTCTATCTGATATTGTATTTTTAAAGAATGGCACTACACAATGTAGGTATTGTTGTTTAAGATGTTATTTTATGCGTTCCTCCTTACCCGTAGGTATTGTATGAGACATGGGCGTACAGGAAAAAGCTAGGTCTTGGTTGAGAAACAGTGGGCTGGAGTGAGTGCCCTCCCTCTCCCAGGGACTGTTTCTGAGACTAAGATGGTTGGATAGATAATACCTCTGCTGAGCAATTTAAGCCCAAACACTCTGATGCAACAATCTGTCTTCTTTGCCTGATAGCGTCCCCCCCCCCCCCCCCCCCTTTTCCAAATGACTTTCTTTCATATCTAATTATATTTGCTAATGATCTTAGAAGAGAATAATGGAATGTGCTTGATCTATTGCCTTTTTTTTCCCAATACATAAATACAACACAGAGAGAATGGCTATTCAGATGGAAGAAGTATGCAAGATTGTAGTGCTTCTGATGGGCAAAATAACCCTTGAGCGCTAATGGAGGGATTTGAACTCACAGATCACAGAACAGCGAGAGCGTTATTCGAACTCCAAATTCAAACATGCAGTCACAATTTGAGCCTAATTTGACCAACAAATGGCACATAGGCCCATTTTTGTGTCATGGTCGTGACTTGAGGGTTGGTTGTGTGACTGGCAAGCAGTGGTGGAAAGGGTACCCACTTGTCATATTTGAGTAAAAGTATAGACCCTTAATATAAAATACTCAAGTAAAAGTAAAAGTCACCCAGTAAAATACTACTTGAATAAAAGTCTAAAAGTATTTGGTTTTAAATATACTTAAGTATCAAAAGTAAATGTAATTGATAACATGTACTTGTAAAAAGTATCAAAAGTCAAAAGTCAAAAGTAAAAGTATAAATCATTTCTAATTCATTTTAGAGGATTAAGACAGCACAATTTTCTTGTTGTTTTTAATTTACGGATAGCCAGGGGCACAATCCAACACTCAGACATAACTTACAAACGAAGCATTTGTGTTTAGTGAATCCATCAGATCAGAGGCAGTAGTGATGACCAGGGATGTTCTCTTGATAAGTGCGTGAATTGGACCATTTTAACTTTTGGGTGTCAGGGAAAATGTACGGAATAAAAACAACATTATTTTCTTTAGGAATGTAGTGAAGTAAAAGTAAAAGTAGTCAAAAATAAAAATAAAAATAGTAAAGTACAGATACCAAAAACTACTTAAGTAGTACTTTAAAGTATTTTTACTTAAGTACTTTACACCACTGCTGGCAAGGCATTAGCAGCCTGTTAGACCCAACAGTAAGGTGGGTTGTTTGAATGTGACCCCAGAGGGCAGGACCCTCACCCTAACGCGTGTGAGTCTCAAAGCAGGACAAAGTGTTGCATGAGTAGGTTTGCACAATGTGGAGAGCAAACTTGACCATGTGATCACTGACTTTTGCCTTCACCCTCCATTTTGTGTGGTAGAGCTACTGCTCATCTATCTATCTCTCTCACTCTATGCATGCCAATGTGCCTCTCTTTGGGCCCTGCTAATGAATAGCCCTGCACTCCCTTGCCAAGCCCCGGTCCCCTCTTAATCCTCTCCTCCATTCTTCCCTCTGTCTTTTTCCCACAGGCAGCCGGACAGCCATGCCATGACAGACGCACTAAACCCCCCGCATTAATGGAAGGAAATGGCATTCGATCTCTATTTGATCTCCTAATCATTTCTGCTGAAATGATAATGAGCGCCCTTCCAATCCTCCCACAGAGGATAAAATAAATAGAAGAGATCCTCTCTGTACCGAGAAATGACATCACAGACACTCCCCATGTACTCATAACCAACAAATAGCTCCCCTTTAAATGAGTAACATTTCAAATACACACACACACACTGGCGACTGCGGTCTGTGATTCTTTTCAGCTGACATAATCCTGATTGATTCGTTCAGCAGATAAAAACTCTGTCCACTTCTGCCCTTTACTGCGGTAACATAATACCAGCCTTTATTCGGCAACAATGTAACATAATGGCGTTGGAATGTGCAACCCAAAAAAATCTCATGCTTGTGGTTTGAGCACAAGCTGTAGTCTAATGTAGAAGGGGAGGGGAAAAAATAATTAACCACAGATTACCCAAGTGCGCTGGCGCTAACAAGGTCAACCAAAGGCTGTCGCTAAAAGTTTTTTTGTTGTCTTTGTAGAGGGCACATTCTGGTTGGTGGGACGAGCCGGGGATCTTCTGTACTCTACACCCCCCCCCCCCCCGTCACTATTGTAAAAGGGACCTTTTGTTTGGCAACGGGAAGAGGTGAGGTCATCTGTGCTCATCAGGCCTCATTTGAGTATGAAGTATGCTTTTTATTCTATCAAGCCTGTACGCAGGGAAGGCCTAGCTGTGCTTACATAGACCGCACACACTTCCTTCCTTCACTTACACATGGACTACAGGCTGGAAATGTTACCGTTACAGTTGTTAGTGATATTCAATGGACAAGAATGTCTGTGACAAGCTACCGTACAGTACATGACTTCAGGGCTATAAAAAGGAAGATGAGATCACAACACCTGTCAAAATGAAGGTTTCAATTCCACAACATACAGACATGAAAGAGCACACACACACACACACATACACACTCCCTCGAACACCGACACACAGGGACAGTTTCAGTTTTAGAGCCGTAGCGGCTAAAACAACATAAAGATATTCCGAGGCCCTCTCGCAGGCATGTCCTGTATTAATTGTCTGTGCTAATCTCACAGCTCTGGGCTCCCTCGAGTGTGTGGTATTATTCGCACTAGCATCACGCCACTGCCATATCTGGTTACTCATTTTGTGTGGCGTCGCGCTGCGGTGGGAATGGAGAAGAACGCTGAAGCGACTCTGTCTGCCTGGGACGAGGTCCCCTCTGAGTGACGAGAACGACACTGTCTGTCACTTCAGAGAAACGGAGGGGGGGAGTGAAAGACAGTGAGAGAGAGAGATGAGGAGAAACAGAGTGGGCCTTTAATCCACCACAGTGGGCCTGTCACTGCACCTCCTCACAGGTTCCCTACTCTACTACTACAGACAGACAAAGCATAGGAGCCTGCCTGCCGCTGAAGCACTTCCTAGGGCAGGAATCACCCTTACAATATAAGATGGGCTCCTAATGGATCAGGGACAGGAGTTTAAAACAAGAAAAGAAGGCAGCTGGAGACTTGGGATGTGCTCAGTGATGAGGATTCAGACTAGCAGGGAGATGCAGACAGGGAACACTTCGCTTTCTCTGTGTTCATCGTAAACTTTGAATACACTCGTGATTGTGGAAGCACCAACAGCATGATACAGAAACACGTCTTCTCAGAGAAGCTCTACAGTGAATAATCTGAGGCTTACTATCGTAATAAGGACAATAAAGAGAGTTTACGGGCAAGATCAAACAGTAGGGTGACACCAGAAATGTCTCTGAGTGCTACGTTGCACTAGCACTCTCTCTGTTGATCCCTCTCCTATCCTCCTCCTCCTTTTCCCCCGTTCCCCCTCCCACATCACCACAGTGTGCTGCAATGGAAAATCACGAGCACCTGGCTTGTTTTTTTTTTTTTTTTTTTTTAAATATGATTTTGCAGACTTCCTCTGGTCTCTGATGATTCAACAGTTCCCGGTATAACATCTGCTACTTACTCTTACTGGGTCTCAATTAAGACAGCGCTATTCATGAATCAACTTTTATTTATGTTTCTGTTTTTCACATATGTGCTCGAGAAAGAAGAGCCAAAAGGGCCAACCATGCTCAAAGAAGATGGTTAGAATAAGGTCAAAAAATGAGTAGAGACTTAGAGAAGCTCTGGCAGTAAGGGGACACGTATTAGAGGGAATAAGAACAACAACAGCTTTAAACCTACAAAAGCTGGGCTGTGAATTAGCATCCGCCTTTAAGAAGGGACCAAAGAGAAGTGGTGATATGATTATGTAAATGAAAACAGGATTTCCTGCTTGCTGGAAGCATTTCTGACCCATTCTCGTTGCAAATCCTCCATTTAAGAATAATTCCCGAAGGGAACCCCTCCGTTGCTTAACGGGATAATTATGATATACGAAACCTTCCAGGATCCCCCCCCCCCCCCCCCCCCCCCGCATTTCTCCGGCTCAGTCTTCCTCTCCCTCCCTCTCCTGCAATGGTCAGCCAGCACATCCAGGAGGCTCATTGTTTCCGCTCCAGTAACAGAAACAGTGAAGGAAACAGACGATTTTCTTCTGCAACTGCGTTTGACATACACAGGTTGTTAATTCTACAGCTTCTTCAAATGGGGGGGGGGGGGGGGGGGGTGTCCAAATATACTGACATACACCATCTCTGTTTTTACCTAACTCAAGACCAATTACAGATTATTATTGTTCTGGTGAAGTCCAATTCAATTTGAGGGGTATTATAGTACACATCTACATTGGGGCATTGAGTTTAACACCATATGAAGCTATTCTTTCTTTTTTTATCTCTAGTGGACTGTTTGGACTTTACTTCCTGGTGAATCCTTAGCCTTTGCTACAGCACAGTATCTCTAACCCCAGGCCTTAAGCAGTGACACCCTGCTCTTCATGATTAGACCAGCTCCTCCCACTAGGATCTTTCCTATTACCCCTCTCAGTCAGCCTGTAACATGTGACCTCAGTGTGGGAGAATGGAATTGTATCACATATTACTGCGCTCTCAAAGTACGTGTGTGGCGGAGCGTTGGGAGGCAGTGTGAAAGGCAGCCTCTTCAGGTTTAGTGTGGCGTCGTGAGTGCGTCCTTCGGCCCACGGTGGATGAACGCCACTGTCTAGCCTTAAACACTCAGTGAGAATGGAGGGACTAAAGCAGCCATGACCAGAGGCTATCAGCACAGGCCACATCTCAACCCCGGCTACAGTCCCCTTGTGATCTGACACAGCCCGTACAATACTACACACACACAGAAATCCCTTAAAAAAACGATACATGAAAAGGGCAAAGAGAAATCACTCCGGTACAAACATGTCATATTCAGATCTACAGTTTAATTGCAGGCTAGGCCGTTGTTTAGTTTTTTATTTACTTTAAAGACGTTGTTAGAGAGCAAGATGTCAAACTATTTAGTGCTGGTGTAAGCACTTACAGCAAGTCTTTTTTTCTTCACTTGACGCGGCCGTAAACAGTCGAGAAAGATCAAAACTGTTCATCTGAGACCAAGACTCCGTTTTGAGATGACAGATATGGCAAAAGTTTTCCGTGAGATTTTGTGTGAAAAGGGAAACAGATTCGTAGAGGCAAATCAAAGAAAGATTTTCGACGTATAAAGATGTGATCACTGAGGAACGTTGCACAAGGGGACGCGTCCTGTTAAAGTCCTCTCCTTTTTTTCAGAGGAGGTTGGGGGGGGTGGGGAGTGGGGGGGGCGGGAATGGAAGAGTAGGTGGGGCCTCTGTAGTGAAATGGCCCCCTACGCAAACTCACCACGGCAAAAAAAAGGAGATGTTCTCTTTCGCTCCGGAGCGATAATGTGTAATATCAATTATTTATCTCCAAACACTGTTTATGAAGCTGGGGTGGCGGTTCTAATAAGCAGAAAGCGGAACATAAAACTTCACAACACGGACGAGGCGCTTTTCAGAATCATTACTTTGTGTGCGCTTCTAATTGAGTCCTCATAAATTACCAAGTAGGTAAAGCCTTGGTGATGATTGTTCCTGCTCTTGGCCAGTACCGTGCCCTTGGAGGGACTAGACAAGGTAGTGACACCCTCAAGAGGAACACTTCATTGCTCTGTGCATGACACTCTGTCTGGTGTGGACAGTGTCTTACAGTACAGGTAGACGACATGACTGAGATGAGGATGAGAAAGGACCCACAGGGCACGGACGTCAATTCAACATCTATTCCACGTTGGGTCAACGTAATTTCATTGAAATGATGTGGACACAACGCTGATTCAACCAGTGTTTGGCCAGTAGGGAGAGATGAAAGGGGAGTTTACTGTCCAGACATATTGATTGAACAACTCAAAAATACAGTGTTCTTCAGTTTCTATGGCGCACATCTCACTAGTATAAAATAGGATCAGCATTATCATTAGTTGACTCATTTCCAGGATGGTAAGGCAGAAACAAGTCTAAAGGTAATGCAGAAACAATCCTATGTTGATCACTCACTCCTCTCATTGTTTCGACATTGAAATCCATAACATTCCTTTTGTTCCTTAGCCTTCTCTCTCCTTTCCCAAGGCTGAGAAACATCAGACATGAGAACCATTTACCCGTTTCTAATATAAAAACCCGGGAAATGTACCTGGGATTATAAGTCATTGACAAATAACCTTGCTGAGAGATGCAAACTAGATTTTGTTCAAAGCTCTCCGATAGCCTCAAAAGAGATTAGTTCAGTTCTTACCAGTTCAGTGATGTCACGGGGGAAATGTGTTTAAAGCCACATTGATTTATTGAAAGATTTCCAAATGAGAAGTCGTCTCTCGACTTAGCGGCGAGTTTGTGAGCGCGCACGCTTGTGTGTGTGTGTGTGTTTCTGCACCTCAAATAAATTAAACAAACTGCAAAGAACTGAGAACAGAGAAGACACATTTTTGAACAAATTAAGAGCAGAAGTTACACTTAGAGACTGCCGTTTGATGGCTGAGACAACCACTTTTCTTTTGTTGTTTTCTCTCTCTCTCTCTCCGTTTACCACATGCTGTTTATCCTGCTGAAAACAGTGATTGTACAGCGCTGAGACACACAGGAGAGCTGACGAGGTTGCATAATACGGCTTCTTTGTTCCCCTCAGGGAGAGAGCACAGCATTCATTTTACACTATTACCTTGTTTAAGAGTAATTATGAGCATCAGGTGCAGGGTGCTGTGGGAAACAGTGGGCTGTACAGGCCAGCCTATGAGTGGCCTGAAGTGGATGGGACCGGAACCCTCAAGATGTCACCCCACTCCCCTCACTCTCTTGATCACAAGGCCTCTCTCCCTGGTCTCTCGTTCTCTCTGCTCTCTCTCTCTGGTTCACTCTCTCCGTCTGTATCTCTCTCTTTTTCTCGCTCTTTCTCTCGATCTCATGCTGCTTCCTTTTAACTCATGAGGTCAGAAGAAACCCCTGGGCAGTTCTCCCAGAATTCTGAGCCTGGTGAAGTCCTGCAAAGTGCCTTCTGGAACTATGGAGTGACCGCCAGAAACACACTACCAGCAAAAACCTGATCATATCCATCCATAATAAATGCCCCAAATATGTTGAGATAAAGGTCAAGCAAGGGCATTTTAAGTGCTGTATTCAAGCAACTATGCCCAGATATTTCTTTCAGACTAACGTGATGCCCTTGGATGACGGGAAGGCCCATCGATGGCTGCCGTTCGGCCCCCTGCCTTCTCGCTGCTCTCCAGGCGTGGGAGGATGACAGCACAATGATCCCTTGTCCAAATGAAAGGCTTTGTGTATTCATCTATAACTGCCCACCTTGCAAAGATAACCAGCCACACTCAGGATCAATATAGAACAGACAGAATAAAAACAAAACTTCAACAGAAGATGGAGAATGTGTCTCTCCTCTCCTTTTCTTTATGGACAAAGAAGATAAAGAGGAGGGGATGACTGTTCGACTGACAGGAATCGGGACCAGTAGAGAGATCAGTGAATCCATCGAGCAACTTTAAGTCAAGGTTATTTCAAACTCCTAGTATCACATCTTAATTCTCTTATCTGTAAATGTAACCGGTTAACAGAGATCTGACATGCTTTTATATCAACGTATGAAACCGAGCAGGCGTACTGTCTGGTTGGACTGTAGGTTATCGCAGAGAGACAGGAGTGAACTTTTGGGGCGGGCGGGTGGACGCCTTTAAACGGCGGCGAGAGAAACACGGCTCTGCGGCAGTGAACAAACACAGCCTCTCCAGCTAAAAAGCGTGCCAGCCAAACACGGGATCAAACAGTCCAGCGTTTGGGTGTAACGATATCGACAGAATGTCATGCACACAACAAGGTCTGGGGAAAAAGGGGGGGTGGGGCTAGGGTGGTGTGTGTATAGTCAAAAAGACATACAAACACAAACAAACACACACACACACACACACAAACATCCTTGCCTGTCAATCAGCATAATACAATACAGCTACAATCTAGCGTAACATAAATGCAAGTAGTGGAGAACAAACGGCCAAGAGAACGCTTAGATGAGGAAACAAGCAGACGATTAAACTGAGTTCCATAAAAATAAAAAATAATTTAAAAATCCTTAAGCGGGTATTAAAAACATGTACAGTTGAAGTCGGAGGTTTACATACACCTTAGCCAAATACATTTCAACTCAGTTTTTCACAATTCCTGAAAATTTAATCCAAGTAAAAATTCCCTGTTTTAGGTCAGTTAGGATCACCAGTTTATTTTAAGAATGTGAAATGTCAGAATAATAGTAGAGGGAATGATTTATTTCAGCTTTTATTTCTTTCATCATATTCCCAGTGGGTCAGAAGTGTACATACTGTACACTCAATTAGTACTTGGTACCATTGCCTTAAAATTGTTTAACTTGGCTCAAACGTTTTGGGTAGCCTTCCACAAGCTTCCCACAATAAGTTGGGTAAATTTTGGCCCATTCCTCCTGACAGAGCTGGTGTAACTGAGTCAGGTTTGTCGGCCTCCTTGCTCGCACACACTTTTTCAGTTCTACCCACACATTTTCTATAGGATTGAGGTCAGGGCTTTGTGTTGGCCACTCCAATACCTTGACTTTGTTATCCTTAAGCCATTTTGCCACAACTTTGGAAGTATGCTTGGGGTCATTGTTCATTTGGAAGACCCATTTGTGACCAAGCTTTAACTTCCTGACTGATGTCTTGAAATGTTGCTTCAATATGTCCACATAATTTTGATGATGCCATCTATTTTGTGAAGTGCACCAGTCCCTCCTGCAGCAAAGCACCCCCACAACATGATGCTGCAACCCCCGTGCTTCACGGTTGGGATGGTGTTCTTCGGCTTGCAAGCATCCCTCTTTTTCCTCCAAACATAACAATGGTCATTATGGCCAAACAGTTAATCAGACCAGAGGACATTTCTCCAAAAAGTATGATCTTTGTCCCCATGTTCAGTTGCAAACCGTAGCTGGCTTTTTTATGGTGGTTTTGGAGCCGTGGCTTCTTCCTTGCTGAGCGATCTTTCAGGTTATGTCGATACTGGACTTGTTTTACTGTGGATATAGATACTTTTGTACCTGTTTCCTCCAGCATCTTCACAAGGTTCTTTGCTGTTGTCCTGGGACTGATTTGCAGTTTTCGCACCAAAGTATGTTCATCTCTGGGAGACAGAACGCGTCTCCTTCCTGAGCGGTATGACGGCTGTGTGGTCCCATGGTGTTTATACTTGTGTACTATTGTTTGTACAGATGATTGTGGTACCTTCAGGCATTTGGAAATTGCTTGTGGAGGTCTACAATATTTGTCTGTCTTGGCTGATTTCTTTTGATTTTCCCATGATGTCAAGCAAAGAGGCACTGAGTTTGAAGGTAGGCCTTGAAATACATCCACAGGTACACGTCCAATTGTCTCAAATGATGTCAATTAGCCTATCAGATGCTTCTAAAGCCATGACATAATTTTCTGGAATTTTCCAAGCTGTTTAAAGGCACAGTCAACTTTGTGTACGTAAACTTCTGACCCACTGGAATTGTGATACAGTGAATTATAAGTGAAATAATCTGTCTGTAAACAATAGTTGGAAAAGTTACGTGTGTCATGCACAAAGTAGATGACCTAACCGACTTGCCAAAACTATAGTTTGTTATCAAGAAATTTGTGGAGTGGTTGAAAAATGAGTTTTAATGACTCCAACCTAAGTGTATGTAAACTTCCGACTTCAACTGTAGATTGTTTTAGTAATTTCTCTCGCATGGGATGTCAACAGGACATATAATTCAGCAGCCAACTCAAAGGTGCCTATGGCTCATGTACTTCCACGTCTAAAGTGAGCTCTCTGCTGGAACACCACGACAGTCTATCAACTGTGTCCAAAACAGATATTTTAATACAAAAAAACCTCAAAACTTCTATGAGGATTTGATCAAATCCAGAGTTGATTAAATAATGATTTGGATGGAAAGAACGGATCCTGTGGTAACCTTCACCACATGCCCAATACAAATAGTGTAGAAACCCAAAACGTGGTTAGTCTGTATTCTGGACGGGGCCTGCTTCTTGTCTGTAATCAGACGTGTCAAAGCCTCCTGCTGACAGGTGCCAGAGCCCTCAGCGCTGTCGCTCACAGACTCAGAGTTTGATGTCCCACGCTGCTGGACACATTCTACATCCTCCATCACATGCTTCTGATTTAGAGTTTGGATCTAAGAATGGACTGACTGACTATCATCTAAACATGATACCCCCCCTAACCTAACAACTCTGCTGGGTTGGAGTTCCCTCTCAGTGCCCGTCTCAGACCTCTAGGTGGTGCTAAACTTTTAGATGTGGCGAGCCTGGGTGCGTGTGGGTGTATTTTCGAAAGACAATAAAAACATTAATTTGCCCTGAAATGATTCCTGACGTAAATGTAAAATGGTGCCCATTGGAACCCAGTAATGAAGCATGCGGCATCTCTGCAGCTCCTAATTTGACTAGTTAAATGACTCCATTACGTGTCTAACAGACAGAGGCAAATCATTTCTGGTCAGTTGAGGCTCACTTACCCACATCGTTGTGCTGGGGAAATGTAAAGACCTGTGTCTACTCTCCCCTTTTGTCTTTTTAGTCATCTGATTACAGTACCCCCACCCCCCCCCCCCCCCAAAAAAAAAAAAAACTGAAACTGATAGAAAAACACTTGGGAATGTGGTGACACAGGCCTGAAAATCCATTGGTATATATAAGGGGTATGGTACAGTATCTATGTATGTCTGTGTGTAAGTAGATCACCATGTTAATTACTCAACCCAGATACATGATCAACGTATAGGCACACATACTAAAGAAATGAACAGACAAACAAAAGCCACAATCTGTGTCAGTATTTTCCGTCCCAAAGAAGGCATATTTAATGCAGATTTGGGTAATCCTAACCATGTCGCGGAATTGGATTTTGCCGTCGGTGTAAAAACAGACAGAGAGAGAGAGAAAAAAATATTACAATATATTGAATTATTAAATAGACTGCCTGCTGTCCGTCACTGTCACTTAACACGTGTTGTTGGTGAAGTGCTGTCCTACCAGCCACTGCGTGGGACATCTGTTACTAAAATGAGCACCACCCTACTCCCACCCCCCTCCCCAAATCTGTATGCTATTGAAATGTATTCATTTGTTTGTTTGTTCATGTTGAAAGCTACTACAATGACCACACACAAGTGAACATCTATAAACACATACACACAGAATACACCTTCCTTTTTAATAATAACAATCCTTGGAGACTGTTCATGAGGGGCTGGCTTGTCGTAGCATGTCAGGAAATCAGATCCAGTATAATCTTCACTTTCATGGGACACAGCAGCAGATGCAGAGCAATTTACAACCGCATCCCTCCCTATAACCTCCCACCCTTAAACAGCAACATCCCTATAACCTCCCACCCTTAAACAGCAACATCCCTATAACCTCCCACCCTTAAACAGCAACATCCCTATAACCTCCCACCCTTAAACAGCAACATCCCAATAACCTCCCACCCTTAAACAGCAACATCCCTATAACCTCCCACCCTTAAACAGCAACATCCCAATCCACTCCTTCTTGTCTCCGTGATTGACAAGTTGCAGAGTGGAGAAGAAAAAAAAACTGAAGGGGCTAAAGATGCCTATATTTGAAATTCCTTCCCATGTACACCTGAATAACTGGTCATATTAGAGAACACTGTTGTCAAGCTGATGCTACCTGTGCATACATGTGTCTGGATTATATTATAGGGGCGGCAGGTAGCCTAGTGGTTAGAGCGTTGGGATCGAATCCCCGAGCTAACAAGCTAAAAATATGTCGTTCCGCCCCTGAACAAGGCAGTTAACCCACTGTTCCTAGGCCGTCATTGTAAATAAGAATGTGTTCTTAACTGACTTGCCTAGTTAAATAAATACAATTTAAAAAAAATGTGACTGTACATGAGTATATGTCTTCTCCTATCCAAAGTTGTGGACATAAATCGCATTACAGTAGTTCAGGCCTCCTCTGAAACGACTGCATTGACTTACAGTCCTTTACGGGGCTTGTCAGAAGAACAGTTGAAAGACCATAGCGACTGGACCTGTAGTAACATGGCTACGGTGGCCTATGCAGGTGACGGTGTGTTCATAAGCAGCTCTGTGAGTTGCCATGCCTCTGATTAGCATATAAATCAGTTGCTCTAATTACATCATATTAGCAGGACAAGGAGAGAGGGACTTACAGTATATATATATATATATATATATATATATATATATATATATATATATATATATATATATATATATATATATATATGGTGTGGCGTGATGAGCATTGACCACTGCGTGTGCTTGTAATCTGGCACTTCCTGGAACACATGGAAAGTGCAGCAGACCGGAAACCACAGATTAGGAAGGTACTGGATACACTAACGCCACGTTCACCAGGGCTTAAAGTATAATAGACTGACTAGTCATAGGAAAGATATAAGCCCCTTGCGTCTGTTCCTTTGGCGTGACACGTGCACATAAGAGGATGCGGGGTGTTTCTGCTTTAGTAGTGAGGGCTGGGGATAGGGTTATGAGGAGACGGATGTGCCCTGCTTCAGCTTGGAAGGACGATTCCCGACTGATTGACTGAAGACGAGGGCATATCATGAAGACGGAGTCCGTCTCAGTGGATTGACATGGTTGTTGGGGACTGAATCCAACCGAACACGATGACCTAAAAAAATCCACGAACTTCACTATTGATCCAGACCCCCCCGTCCATCCATCCACCCCACCTCCTATAGATTGTGGGATAGTGAGGGCCCAGGGGGCACCACCGTCAGTTAGTCCCCGTCAAGAAATGCCGCCCCTGAGCATACTCTGTGCCACTAATGCCACCAGCTGCTACAAGCGCTGCCCTATGTGAGTAAGAGCAGGGCCTAAGTCTCCTGGACATAAAAGGCTTTAATGCGATAGGTAATTATGTAGTCTGATCTCACAGACAGGGGATTTAAAAGCTAACTATACCACCAGCACCCGCCCTCCTGGAAACACATATCAATGTCTATGAATAACTGGATGATAGATAGACTGAAATAAAGATAGATAAGAGATAGGGATATTGAGATCCAGATAGAGATGGCGATGAAGATAGAGGAAGAGAGTGCGAGGGTTGAGAGATAGAGAAAGAGAGATATGGATTTGTCTTTGGATTTAATGAGAAAAAGCATTCCACTTAGAATGAGGAACTTTCTCCACTGACACGCAACAGGCTCTGACGTTAGACACTCAATAGAAAAATGTTGTTAGGCCTCGTATCCTACCAGCTACATGTGTCAGACGTTAAAAATATATCTCCAGTATTGAGGAGAATATGTCTGACTTTTATGTGCACAGACTGGCCTTTCTGAAGTCAAGTGGGGTGTTTTCATGGCTGGGCGCCCCCCAGTGCCCGCTTCCTCCCCCCTCTTTAACTCTCACTGGCGTTTTTGACTGTTGATCCTCCTGAAGAGGACAGATCAAATATTCCACTCGAGTCGGAGCCTTCCGTTTCGGGCGCAGATATGATTGGGGTTGACGGACGGGCCTGGTTTGAAGTCTTAACAGACAGCTCTACTTTGATATCCTCGCTCCCAGTGTATCACCAAAGACACAGGGAAGAGAGGAGGGGGGGAGAAGAGAACGAGAGAGATGAACAAAAGCATCTGTGGAGTGGTCAGGGCCAGCGGCAGCTTGAGTCGGAGGCTTTTTGAAGTCCCCCCCCACCACCCCACCACCCCTCCTCTTCCCCAAAGCCCCTACTGCCTCCCCACTACTCTCTCTCTCTCTTCCCTAATGGTCTCTGGTAGCACCCATTGCTGACACACTAGATGGTGCCGCTCCACGACACCACTGCTCAACCCCGTAGAGTTGTTCCCTACCTTTCACGCGTATTTTAATCACAATAAACCCATAATCATAATTGTGTTGATTATAATCATGCAATAATTCTACATCAAGCCTATACTGACTGTAATTACTTTTTCTAAAAGGTCCATTATTCGAATCAAATGTAGAGTAGTGTACAGTGATGTACACTCAATCATAGAATATTGACATTACCATGAAGAAATGCTCACCTAAATATTAGACATACAGTACAACTGTGAGACAAAACAGATGTCCTTTGTCACGGTAGGAATGAAAGAGTTAACTGCTTTTTTCCTATTGTAAATGTCTCCCTTATGAACAGATTTTGTTGCTGCTTAAAGTGGGCTCAAAATTAAAGCATATCGCTTTACACACATATTGCATGCATATTACGGAGCCCCAGCTGCCCGAGCCCTGCTCTTAAGAGCCATATGATTAAGTTAGGGGGGGTGTATCAGATAAGATTTAAGCATCCTCTCCTCATGGGCACCCCTTCGCATTTTACAGGGGACTTATTAAATGGGGGAAATGACATTATTTTCCTGAGTGTATGTGTAATTATTGCCACACACCTGTGACTCCTGCCATCTTCGACAGGATGAGAGGAGGAAAGAGGGAGGGAGAGACACGGAGAAGGAGAGCGAGAAATGTCGTTTGGAGCGACGGGAGTTCTCATTTTGAGAAAAAAAAGAGAGAGAGAGAGAGAGAAAAACAGAGAGCTTGTTAATCAGAGTCTTTCTGTCACTCGCAGTACACTGGTATCCTAATGAATCACACACTGTCAATGACATCACAACCCCCTGATGGAGGAACATCTTTCAGCAGATCCAACCAATGCCGTCGTTCGGGAAAACAGGGACTAAAACAACAAACTGAAGTGGACAAAAGCTTTGCTGAGAAGATAGACTAAGAGAGGAGGGGGGGGGGTAAAGTCTTCGAAATCCATCCGTACATCGTTCTAAATTGGCAATCCTATTTATTTGAACAAAATGTTGCTTGAATTTTTTATTTTTTTTCTCTCGCTGCCGTCGTTTTAAAATGACCACCCTGATTAAGGCAACATGTGAAATAGCACTCAGAAGACAAAGGAAATGACCTATTAAGATGGCGAAATGATCTTCCTTCACGCTTGCTCCAAAAAGTGACTCACGATGTCGTAATTGTTGACCTTTGACACTGACCATAATTCTCCTCCACTCGACTGTAACAGAATATTTCAGCATCCCTTTCAGAAGCCACGCACTCTATGTTCTCTCCGTCCTTACAGGGCGCCAGGGCCTCAAATGTCATCGCAGCACATCAGACCCTCTATGACTCCACACCCCCGTGTGAGCACATGGGAAAACGATGGGAAAGAAAGGAAATCAAATCAAATCTGAAAGTCGGGAATGAACAAAGTCATTAAAGAGACTCTAGTCTTGTTGATAACCATCAGCATATTGTCTGGGTCACTTAACATGACCTTCTTAAGCTAGCTGATTTTTATAAACGTTTTTTTTGTTGCTTTTGACATTTTGGATCGGGTGTTTGTAAAAACAAATCACGTCAAGGTTTTACTGTCAATTCTGTTCTCCTGTGTGGCTCTAAAAGCAGGGAAATAGCAGTGTTTGGTGTAATGTTTAATAGAAAACAGATGGTTGCAGATGTAGGGCCTTGCAGTGGTGGTGACATGCCTTTAATGTTTTAGAGTGGTCTTGCTGTAAATGTTGAAGCAGCTGTTTCCACCCGTTGTAAATTGTGAGTTTTAATTCATGATTGACAGCTATTGGATTTACTGTAAATTCCAGAAATGAATATGGAAGCGATGAAAAGAGAGAGGGGTGGACGAAGGGGGTGGGGGTAGATGGGGAGCGGGGGTTTGGCGCTGTTTGGCACTGAATATATTCCTCCCAGCCCAAACCCTGTTCATTTTCTACTTTTTATTTTTTAAACCACTGAGCCACAGTCTGTTTAAACACAAGGCTGTGTATCCAGCTCCATACGCACTGATACTCAGATGTACAGGAATATTAAAATATGAGCGAGCGAGGAGAGGGTGGAGAGAGAGGGAGAGAGAGAGAGAGAGAATGAGGTAGGGTGGAGGCTGGAGTTATATTTGTATGTGTTTGTTTAGCTGCTGTTCGTTTAGTTTTAATGTCAGCCGCAAGAAGAGTTCCCCTGATGCTCATGGTTGATTGTCATCAATTCGCTTCTTGGCATTTAAACCACCTGCTTCAAATACAGGTATTTGAAGTGCAAATACACTGCATATGCCCAGACAAATTAAAAAACATGGGGAGTAAACACTTTTGAAGTCAGAACTTTTTACAATTTTTTCATCAGGGAGTTGCACTGTCAAATATTATTTTCTTGAGGAGGAAGGCAATGCCAGACAGATAATGCTTTTCACAGTGAACCTGCATAATACTAACTGGTTATATATTTATTTATGGTTTTGTTCACAAGGCATACAAAAAGGTTCTGTTTTATCTTACCCCGAGCTCGATTGTTGTGCCTCTCGAGTGAGTTCGATTAAGTTTTTTTTTTTACAGACACAGTGAGAAAATATAATTTTTTCATGACGCTACTGTTATTTAAACATCAATAGCCATACATCTTCTTAAACATTGGCTCACTCTCATATGGATATTTGAATATGATCATTACTTTTGCCCCCATATGCTTTGTCTTCCTGCGTCAGCTCCTAGTTGTAATATCCAATATTGCTGCCTCTGCATTCAGCCAAAGCCAATGGCCCTTGTTCAATTCATTTAATTGTATCAGTGAATCCAACTCTGCCCAGTACGGAAGTGACGACATTAACGAGGACATATTTTAATGAACTCAGAGCCTAAGAATGTGTAGCGCTAACCAAATTATAGCAGTTCCCCCCCCAAATTTTTGGCGTCTATATTTTTGAAAATCTCTTTCCCATTCAGACCCAATTAAAGTGAATCCTGTGATAAGGATGAGCTTTTTAATCAGGCAGATGGGCAGCCAGAAAACACTGGGTCTGCACTGTCTCATCATCATCATGATCATGACCGTCATCATCAGCATCATGTGCATTTCTATCAAACCGTCTGATGAAACAATGATGATGGCATCAAGCTAACAGTCTGGAACATAGAATCTACTTCTAAAACTTCAGGTATGCTGCGCTACACTTAAAAAAAAAAAGAGTAGCGAGAGAGAGAGAGAGAGAGAGACAAAACAAAACCTGTGCCTGCTGCCCAAATGCTCTCTTTTCCTCTACTTTTGATAAAGTTGCTGAATGTTGTTTTTCAAATTAACGAGCAGGCTTTTCATTTTGTCAGATGAAGAGGAGGAAGAGGGGGGGGGGGGGCAGTGTTGATCATGAAACAGATTCATTAGCACTAGTGAAATCCACTACTCCTCGTCTGCCTACGTCCTGCACGCCACACCTTGCAGCTTATTGATTTGCTTAAATTACAGGCTGACGAGCTTGGGACATGGCAGGGATCGGCAGGGTTCTCTCCATGAAACGGCTGTCACTCCTGTTGACGAGCACAATGCCAGCAGAAGCAAGGCGATGTTGCCATGATTGTTCACGGGCCTGTCAACAACGCCAGACAGAAGCCCTGACGAGGTGTTACCTAATTGTGTTTTAAAAAGCGATGACACTTTGTCTAGTTCTCTCGATACATCTCTTAATGCAATTAAACATCCTAAAAAAAACAAGGTATGGAAGTGTGGGGAGGGATGGGAGGTAGTGTACAGTGGGGGGGGGGGGGGGGGGGGGGGGGCTATGCAGTATGCACGGACTACCTGCAGAGTGTAGCCATCCAAATGAGAACATAATAAAAACATCAGAGAAAAGGGCTATTGTCTCGGAGATGACAACAGCATTCGAAAGTCAGGTAATTAAAAAACGATCTTAGTGTTTTGCCAAAGTGGCCGTCATTGCTGAAGTTGAAGTTTTGCAGAATTCTTTCCCACTTATTGTTCATCCATATTGCAAATAATGAGGCAGAAAAGACAAAAAGAAAACAATAACAACGAAGAAGAAGAAGAAGAAGAAGGAGAAGAAAACAAATCTATCAAATTATTAAAATGAAAAGTTGCTCTGTCCTCAAGGACACGGAGTTCTCGAGCATTCTGTTGTAGCTGTCCAGTAGGAAAAATGAGACACATCTTGGACGGGAAGCAAACGAGAGGAGGAGGGAGAGGGAAAAGACAGAGAAATAAAACCCAACTCCCATCTGATGACCAGCTTGTCTATAATACTGAATCCATGTCTTTTGCCAAGTCCTCGTGATACAGAAATATGATAAGTGCAGATTTTGAAAGATTCTTTCCGTTTTTCTCCCAGGCCTTGGAGGAGAGATGACAAAATGCATGCCATGAAAAATCAGGTGCCTAATTTTAGTCTCTCGAACCCATTTTACATGATCAGAGATTCAAATGTTAAGAAAGAGAAGAAGAAAAGATGTTGCATTCATCTTGTATTTAAAAAAAAAAACAATAACAGGACAGATGATGCGGCCATCTTGAGATCGTTTGTCATCTGTCAGCCTCCGTTGACCTTGCAACAAACAGAGAGGTGCTGATACCATCTTTGCGGAAAAGGAGCGCTGTTGTTTTTTTTGGTAATAAAGACACATTTTGCCTTCCATTTGCACTGCCAGTTAAAAGCGCACAAACAAGGAAATCCATTATGGAACGCTACTTATAAGTGTGACCAATCCTTGTTCAGTCAATTAGAGGCTGAAGCCCGGGAATATGATGTTTGTCTGTTAGCATCTGTGGCATACAGATCAGCCTGGATTTGACGATGGAGAGGGAGATTTGGTTCACTTTTTTTTAAAGAGGGGGAGAGAGATGGAGGGATGAGGAAGGGAGGGCAGGGCAGCCGAGCTCTGCTTATCGCTTTCTATTTCCCTTTTTTTCATTTCCAAACGCATTAATGTGCACAGCTATGCGCTTTGCCATTGTTCTGTGTTTAAAAGCTTAAAGAATGTGTTTGTATAACTGGCAAAACTAGTGGTGCGGAGCTCGTCAAAAGCGTGTACTTAAAGTTGGTAGGAAAATAGGACACAAAGGGTGATATATAAAAAGTGGTTCATAAGAGAAGCTTCCCAGAATGAGCCGGGATGAGGTTTCACATTAAAAAAAGATGTATCTCAAAGTACGGTGTTAATCCACAGCTTCATCCCTCCACCCTTTTTCCCCGCGTCCAATAAAAACTATAAACCATAAAGTTCTTGCAATTTCTGGAAACTGGTGCATGCTGGGCTTGATTTTACAAGAATTTCTGCCTCGCGAATCCTGAACCCAGAATTCATCCTCAGCTAGAAGGCCACGTTTCAGAACAGATAACTACACAACAGCACACATTTCTAATGGGGAATAAAATACTACATCAATGTTATGAAGTGGAGTTTTTAGCTTTGTGGCTGAATCATATGAAAGACTGTACGTATATACACAAATGTATGTATGCGTGTGGACTTTTATATTATTATTCTAATTATTATTTACAACATGCAGGCTACTGCAGGACGACAGACTCACTACAGTGCAACAAGCTACTTCAATGATGAAGCATTCATTAATATTGTATTCTTATTGTCTGCGTGTGTGTGTGTGTTTGTGTAGAACAGAGAGAAATAAATAAAGAGAAAGAGAGAGAGAGAGAGAATGAGAAAGGGAGAGAGAGACAGTGTGTATTTGCGTTTGTCT
Source organism: Salvelinus namaycush (assembly GCF_016432855.1). Lineage (NCBI taxonomy): Eukaryota > Metazoa > Chordata > Actinopteri > Salmoniformes > Salmonidae > Salvelinus > Salvelinus namaycush. Next base: position 55,916,995 of record NC_052307.1, read on the forward strand.
TTTCTTTATGTTTCTCATTTCTGGGTATAATTCAATCTCACAAGGTTTCCTTTGGGATAGCTACTCATATCAGCAAATCAAATGCAGATTCATCCAGATTATGTCAAAAACACTTTTTTTTACCAGGTTCACAAGTTGAACCTGGTAAACTTTCAGATTCTTTCAAACTTGCATGAGTGTGTCTCTGTGTGCCTGATTGTATGAGAGAGAGAGACAGAGAGACAGACAGAGAGACAGAGAGAGAGACAGAGAGATGGGATCAAGGGCCAGTTATTAGGTTTGTCAGGAAACAAAAGCCCCACTGTTGGAGACAGCTTAAGCTGAGCAGTTACTGTACCTTTCAAAACTAATATGTAACCATATCTGTTTTAAAAGGACGATTCATATTACTGTGAATGCAGGAGAAAAGTTGTTCCCATCTCCTAGCCCCAGGAAACTCGAGTCCAGGCCTAATGGCCCCTCAATTGGAGGGTGGCCTTTTGTGGAAGGCATCGCATTTGAAAAGATGGGAACATTAAAGTCTTGTAATGATGTAAAACATCTTCAGCTTTTTTTGACAGTACAATGGCGCTTATTGTGCTTTATCGTAGCCGTGGCAACTCAAAGGTCATTTTGTATATGACTCTGTGGACAAGGGCAGCACTGAATGAAAATTAGGTTATATGTGATCAACTAAGTTATTAATCAGATTAAAATGGATTCTCTTTGGCTCCTAGTTAACAAGGCTCAGAGAGAGAGAAGAGAAATTAGTAAGAGCCAGAGAGAGAGAGAGAGAGAGAGAGAGAGAGGAAACAATAGAACACTCTTATTTTCTCAGTCTGAGAAGAATGTAATTGTTTCAAACATGAAATCCTCGTCAAAAAGGCAGGCGCGAAGCAAGAACACACACACATAACATGCCTGTGTCTACGGTAAAGCAGATGTCCTTGCAGGGCCTCTCTTATAGCCTCATCCTAGGTAACCTCTGTAATCCTGATTAAATGACTGTAATTAGAGCGACAACTAGTCCACCTCCCCCATATTTCTCAACCAAAAAAAACAATGCACCATTCTAAATCCGGTCTATGGGATTTGCATGAAACAATGCAGAAGCGGGTGCTGTATATTTCCATCTCTACAGAGGAATCAAGTGCATTTCTTTAACAGCTAATGTTATAATGTGTTGGGCTTATTTCTTTAGGCAATAACGTTTCCCTCTTCGTGAAACGTCTCATTTTTTATGTTTAAATCAAACATGGCTTAGTGGTTTGGCTCATCCTTCACAAGACAGCGAGACCGGAAATAACGCTAGTTATTTGCCCCTAATTGCTACGGTATACTTTTCAAAACACCGCTGTTGCTTATCTGTCTATACTTGTGTTATTGTGTGTGTGTTTTCTTAGTAGCATCACGCTATGGTACCATTGATGTTGAATAATAGAGCGAATAAAAGGTGACATAGATTCTTTTTTCCCCCTCCTCTCGTTGTACCCGCTCTCTCTTTCTCTCTGTTGTCATTGAAGTTCCTGTGCATTCTCTCATTATGTGTTGGCTGGCGGTGTAAGTACGCTTATTATGTTTGTGCTGCACGCGTGGTGTACCTGCACTCTCGCAGGAAGAGTTACTTTATCAGTACAACCCCTCCGAGGCTGACTCCTTACATCTAAGGGCGCCTTGGGAAGAGAACCCTGGCGCTAAGAGGAATATCTCAAATTTGAACAAAGTCTACAGGAGTGAGAAAAACAAACACCGAAATAACAAGATGGAAAGCAAAATCATATCAAATGCGGTATATTGGGTTGGAAGGCCAATTTATAACCCATTGTTTTATGTTTTGTTATATTGAATATAATGCACCCACACGCACATACAGAGACACACACATGCATCCATTACCGTATGAATGGGAACAGCTACTCTCTGCAACTCCCAAGATCCCAGCCTGGATTTTGTCTCCCGCTCGCCTCTAAAATAATGAATAGAATAATTGTCATGTAGCTGTTAGCATCCGATATTCATTCTCTACTTCCGAGGTGAACTTGATACTTCAATTCCCTGTACTTTCAGGAAATGATGAGGCCAATATCATCAAGGTAATCGAGCTAGAACGAGAAGGAGAGAACATGAAGCCTTTCAAAAGCTTTTCAGCACAGAAGAGTTCATATCTGGGAAATTAGCAGGGGGGGGGGGGGATCTTTTTAGAGATCCCACAGCTGCTAAGGGAGAGCAACAGGTATCATCCAGAGGGGTTGAAAACAGCTATTACAACTAATTGCTCTTTGAAACTAGTATTTGCCCTGGTGAGTGACAAGGTGATAATTCACCTCGGCGCAAGTTAAAATGGTAATATTGCACATGTGAAATAGCACCTCTGCCTCACCCGTCAACTCGTCATCTCACACTGCACAATGCACAAAAAGAGTATCGCCAACACTGTCTGTCGCCTAAGAAACTCAGAGAAACCGACATCCTCCAGACAGCTTAATCGTGGGAGAACTTTCCCCTTCCAGCGATGTTATCAAATAAAGACTCCATGGGTGTGGGAACGATCCACAGAAGGCTGATCTCACCGGCGTTTTGTACGGGGGAGCAGTGAAGATGGTCAGGGACCTATTGGGTTGACCCATGCAGGGAAGGAAGTGCGTCGCTCCCAGTCGGGTAGTTCGTCAACTCACTACTTTTAGAAGGGATCGTCAGTGTGAGACAGGTTCTCGTTGACATTAGTGCATGGAATTAGTGTTAAACACAATCTCACTAATTTCAGCACACATCATCAGTGTGAGACAGCCTCTCATGGCCGTTAGCACACGCACAGGTGTCTTAGTGCATTGAGCTAACCCAGCCCCCCCTACTTGTCAGAGCTGTGTGGCTGTTTGTACCCAGCTCTCCCTACTTATCAGAGCTGTGTGGCTGTGTTTGTACCCAGCCCTCCCTACATGTCAGAGCTGTGTGGCTGTTTGTACCCAGCCCTCCCTACTTATCAGAGCTGTGTGGCTGTTTGTACCCAGCCCTCCCTACTTATCAGAGCTGTGTGGCTGTTTGTACCCAGCCCTCCCTACTTATCAGAGCTGTGTGGCTGTGTTTGTACCCAGCCCTCCCTACTTGTCAGAACTGTGTGGCTGTTTGTACCCAGCCCTCCCTACTTGTCAGAGCTGTGTGGCTGTGTTTGTACCCAGCCCTCCCTACATGTCAGAGCTGTGTGGCTGTGTTTGTACCCAGCCCTCCCTACTTATCAGAGCTGTGTGGCTGTGTTTGTACCCAGCCCTCTCTACTTATCAGAGCTGTGTGGCTGTGTTTGTACCCAGCCCTCCCTACTTATCAGAGCTGTGTGGCTGTGTTTGTACCCAGCCCTCCCTACTTATCAGAGCTGTGTGGCTGTGTTTGTACCCAGCCCTCCCTACTTGTCAGAACTGTGTGGCTGTTTGTACCCAGCCCTCCCTACTTGTCAGAGCTGTGGCTGTGTTTGTACCCAGCCCTCCCTACTTATCAGAGCTATGTGGCTGTGTTTGTACCCGGCCCTCCCTACT